>NC_081356.1:51679649-51982971 GCF_030684315.1 Stegostoma tigrinum | reverse complement strand
CTTGCTAAATGATTATAAATCCTATCTTTTATAAGCCTTTCCAAAACCTTTCCCACAACAGACGCAAGATTCACTGGGCCATAATTACCTGGGTCATCTCTACTGCCCATCTTGAACAAGGGCACAACATTTGCAATCCTCCAGTCCTCTGGTACTAAACCTGTACACAGTGATGACTCAAAGATCAAGGCCAAAGGCTCTGCCATGTCCTCCCTAGCTTCCCAGAGAATCCTTGGAAAAATCCCATCCGGCCCAGGGGATTTATCTACCTTCACACCTTCTAGAATTGATATTACCTCCTCCTTACTAACCTTAATCCTTTCAAGTCTAATAGCCCATATCTTAGTCTTCTCCTCTACAATATTCTCCTTTCCCTGAGTGAAAACAGATGAGAAATATTTGTTTAGCACCTCTCCAATCTCTATAGGGTCCACACACAACTTCCCACTTCTGTCTTTGACTGGCCCTATTCTTACCCGAGTTATCCTTCTATTCCTCAAAAACCTATAGAAAGCTTTTGGGTTCTCCTTTATTCTACCTGCTAATGACTGCTCCTGTCCCCTCCTTGCTCTTCTGAACTCACTCTTTAAATCCTTCCTACCTAATCTGTAACTCTCCATCGCCTCATCTGAACCATCACGTCTCAATGTCACATAAGCCTCCCTCTTCCACTTACAAAGAGATATAGTTTCTTTAGTAAACCACGGTTCCCTTACCTTATCACTTCCTCCCTGCCTGGCAGGGACATACTTGTCAAGGACATGCAATATCTGTTCCTTAGACCAGCTCCACATTTCGATTGTCCCCATGCCCTGAATTTTGCTACCCCATCCTATGCTTCCTAAGTCTTGCCTAATCGCATTATAATTATCCTTCCCCATCTATAACTCTTGCCCTGTGGCATGTTCCTATCCCTTTCCATCGCTAAACTAAACGCAACCAAATTATGGTCACTCTTTCCAAAGTGCTCACCTACCACTAAATCAAACACCTGGCCTAGTTTATTACCAAATTCCAGATCCAGTGTGTCCTCCCCTCTTGTCAGCCCTTCGACGTACTGTGTCAAGAAACCGTCCTGCACACATTGGACAAAAACTGATTCATCCGATGTTCTAGAGTTATAACATTTCCAGTCAATGTTGGGGAAGTTAAAGTTTCCCATAATGACCACCCTGTTCCTTTCATTCCTGCCCAGAATTGTTTTGCCAATCCTATCCTCCATATCCCTGGAACTTTGCAGAGGTCGATAAAAAAACTCCCAGCAGTGTGACCTCTCCTCTCCTCTTTCTGACCTCAGCCCATACCACCTCAGTAGACGAGTCCTCGTCAAAAGTTCTTTCAGTCACCATTATACTGTCCTTGACCAACAAAGCCACACCACCTCCTCTTTTACCACCTTCCCTGATCTTTATGAAAGATCAAAACCCTGGAACCTGCAACATCTGTTCCTGGCCTTGCTCTATTCATGTCTCTGAAATGGCCACAACATCGAATTCCCAGGTACCTATCCATGCTGCAAGCTCACCTACCTTATTCCGGATGCTCCTGGCGTTGAAGTAGACACACTTCAAACCAGTGACGGTGAAATCCTGTCCATGTCCTCCCTACTCTCATCCGCCTGCGTAATGGAACTACACCACAGGTTCCAATCCCTCTGCTGAGCTAGTTTAAATCCAACTGTAGACAACAATTTAGGGCAGCACGGTGGCTTAGTGGTTAGCACTGCAGCCTCACAGCACCAGGGACCTGGGTTCAATTCCAGCCTCAGGTAACTCTCTATGCGGAGTTTGCACATTTTCCCTGTGTGGGTTTCCTCCGGGTGCTCCGGTTTCCTCTCACTGTCCAAAGATGTGCAGACTAGGTGGATTGGCTTTGCTAAATTGCCCGTAGTGTTCAAGGGTATGTGGGTTATAGGGGAATGGGGATGGGTTTGGGTGGGATGCTTCAAGGGGCGGTGTGGACTTGTTGGGCCGAGGGGCCTGTTTCCACACTATAGGTAATCTAAAAAAACATCCAATGCTCTTTCCACATCAATCATCTTCATCACTTCTTTAAAAAGTTCAACTGAGTTTGTGAGACAAGGACACCTCGACGTAAAGCCATGTTGACTGTCCCAAATAAGTCCATTCTTCTCCAAATGCAAGTAAATCGAATTCCTAAGAGTCCTCTCCAGAATTTCCCTTTTACTGATGAAAGCTTGATTCGCCCATAATTTCCTGGATTATCCCTGTTGCCCTTTTTAAAAAAAAGAACAACACTGGCTATTCTCCAGGCTTCTGGGACTTCACCTGTGACTAAAGAGGATACAAAGATCTCTGTCAAGACCCCAATACCCTCCTCCCTTGCCTTCCTCAGTAGCCTGGGATCTGATCTACATTAGTATTTTCCAAGATACCCAAAATCTTTTCCTTCTTAATACCAACACACCATCCCTAAACTTACCATCCTCCATGTCCTTCACCTTGGTAAATACTGATGTGAAGTACTCATTAAGGATTAGATTAGATTAGTGTGGAAACAGGCCCTTCGGCCCAACAAGTCCACACCGCCCCTTGAAGCATCCCACCCAGGCCCATTCCCATCCCCCTATAACCCACACACCCCTGAACACTATGGGCAGTTTAGCATGGCCAATCCACCTAACCTGCACATCTTTGGACTGTGGGAGGAAACCGGAGCACCCGGAGGAAACCCACGCAGACACGGGGAGAATGTGCAAACTCCACACAGACAGTTACCCGAGGCTGGAATCGAACCCGGGTCCCTAGCGCTGTGAGGCTGCAGTGCTAACCACTGAGCCACCATGCCACCCTTGAAGGACTTCACTGACTTCTTCTAGCTCCAAGCATAAATTCCCTCTTTTGTCCTTTACTGGATCTATGCTTTCCCAGGTCACCCTCTTGCTCCTGATACATGTATTCAATGTTTTGGAATTCTCCTTAATCTTAATTGCAAAAGACATTTTATGGTCTCTTTTAACGCTCCTAATTTCTTGTTTAAGTTATTTTCTGTTTCCTTTATACTCCTCAAGGGCCTTATTTGATTTCAATTTCCTAAACCTTACAGATGATTTCTTTTTCTTTATGGCTAAACCTTCACCATCTCTTGACATCCAACATTCCCAAATTTTGCCATCCCAATCTTTCATTCTCAAAGGAAAGTGCTGGTCTTGAACTCTGATCAACTGGCCTTTCAAAGATTCACACGTCAGATGTTGATTTACCCATGAACAGCCATCCCAATCCAGTTTCTCAGTACTGTCCTAATACTGATTTAATTAGCTTTCTCACAGTTTAGCACTTTTACCCAATGACCAAACTCATGCTTATTCATAAGTACTTTAAAAGTTATGGAATTAAAATTACTGTTTCCAAAATATTCCCCCACTGAAACTTTCATCACCTGAACAGACTCCTTCACAGCACATGGTCTAGTATGGCCATTTCCCTAGTTGGGCTATTTACAGAAAGCCCCAGTCAATATTGGGGAGGTAAAAATCACCTGGAGTCCAGTTACTAGTGGTGTGCCTCAAGGATCTGTTTTGGGGCCACTGCTGTTTGTCATTTTTATAAATGACTTGGAGGCAGGCATAGGTGATAGTAAGTTTGCAGATGATCCTAGTGCGGCCTAACTTGGAATATTGCATATAGTTCTGGTTGCCCCATTACAGGAAGGATGTGGAAGCACTGGAAAAGGTGCAGTGGAGATTTACCAGGATGTTGCCTGGTCTGGAGCGAAAGACTTATGCAGAAAGGCTGAGGGACTTGGGTCTGTTCTCATTGGAGGGAAGAAGGCTAAGAGGAGATTTAATAGAGACATACAAGATAATCAGAGGATTAGATAGGGTGGACAGTGAGAGTCTTTTTCCAAGGATGATGATGTCAGCTTGTACGAGGGGGCATAGCTACAAATTGAGGGGTGATAGATTTAAGACAGATGTCAGATGCAGGTTCTTTACTCAGAGAGTGGTAAGGGCGTGGAATGCCCTGCCTGCCAATGTAGTTAACTCTGCCACATTATGGGCATTTAAACAGTCTTTGGATAAGCAGATGGATGATGATGGGATAGTGTAGGGGGATGGGCTTAGATTAGTTCACAGGTCGGCGCAACATCGAGGGCCAAAGGGCCTGTTCCGCGCTGTAATGTTCTATGTTCTAACAACTCTATGGTTTTTACAACTTTCTATTATCTGCTTACATTCTAACCCTGTCCGTTGTTCTTCCTGTTAGACTTACTTGACTTAACTTTGACCTTCTCCCCAATCATTCCACATGCTGATCCCTTTTTCTCTCCCTGGCTATTGGGATGCCTGTAGTATAACCCCACTGCAGTCATTGCACCTTTTTTATTCATAAGTTTTTCACATATCTCCTTCATGGGCGAGCCTTCTAAGATGTCCTCTCTTAGTACAGCTGTGGCATTTTCTTTTATATTCCTCTCTATCATGCCAGAAACATCTAAGCCCTTGGAAGTTGAGCTGACAGTCCTGTCTTTCTCTCAAACAAGTTTTCTGCAATGGTGATCACACCTCAGTCCTGTTTCCTAATTTGGGCTCTAAGCTCATTTGCCTTACCTGTTATACTGATTGCATTAAAATAAATACACTACTAGTCCCATTGTGTTCATTAACCTGACCCTGTTTGTTCTTCCCCTTAAATTTACTGAGCCAACTTCAACCTTCTGCTCAATCACTTTACATGATGATCTACTGCCATGGTTCCCAGCATCTATCGCACACCCAACACATCACCACTACTCTAGTTTAAATCTTTCTTGTGACACATAACCTCTGGACCATTGCCACTGGCTGTTCACCCTTCCCTTTCAGAATATCCTGTACCCATTCAGAGGTCTCATTGACCCTGGCACCAGGGGCACAACACACCATCCTGGAGTCTCGCTCTCAGCTAGGAAAACATCATTCTGTGCCTTTGATCAAAGAGTCCCCTGTCACTACCACCTGCCTACACTTTGGTCTTCCCTGCTACATGGCCAATCATGGCACCACTGATTTGGCTGCTGCTATTGCTTTCCACTGAGAGGCCACGTCCACCAAAAGTATCCAAAATAGTGTATCTATTTGAGAGGGTAATGGCCACTGGATACTCCTGCACTGCCTTCCTATGCTTACTCATCTTCCTGGTAGTCACCCAATGCTTTTCTGATTGTGTAGCCCTTATTTGTGGTGTCACCAGCTCATTGAACCTGCTATCCACAACATTCTCAGCCTCATGGGTGCTCAGCAGTAGTCCATCCACCGCTCCAGAGAAATCAGGGGCAACAGCTAAATATATCTCCTGTGTATGTGGTCACTGGAAGTGTCCATGATTTTCCACATACCGCAGGAGGAGCATTCCATAGGCTGAGTTCCCTGCAATTGCGAACCTTACCAACTACAAGCAATAAAGTAGGAACCAATTACAAAACATTACCCAACACTTGCCAAAATCAGGTTTAGCATTTCTGCTCTCTATTCCTAACAAATTACAAACCACAAAAGGTAAGGACTTTACACTCTGCCTTCACTCCAGATACTACTCAATCATTCTGCACATCTGTTTCTTGAGCAGCCAATCCATGACATTTTTTAACTTGGTTATCACCTCCGGAGCTCTGCCTCTGGATACAGCTCTGCTCCACTATGCTTTGCCCCCTGCTCAAGCTGACTTTGATCCAAGCCCCACTCCTTTTATCTGGAAGCTCGATCCACTGTTCACCCCAAATTCACTCTGCAATGCTCCCAGCACCACTCTGATTGACTTTGATCCTCAGGCTTTTATCTGGAAGCTCCTACTGCTGTTGATTCGTAGATTTACTCTGCTCTTCTGTCAGCCAGAGCACCAGTGACCTCAATCCCACCCCGACTAACCCCACTCTTCACGTTTTTATCCAGAAGCTACTGCTGGTGGTCACCACCAAGTTTGTTCTGCTCTGCTCCTGCTGCCCCTCTGACTGGCCTCTTTTTGGATGGTTATTAATGTCTTCTGCCATGGAGGCTGATGCAAAGTATTATTCAACTCCTCTGCCAATTCCTGGTTTCTATTATTATTACCCTAGCATCATTCTCCAAAGGGTCTATGTTCACTTTAGCCTCTCTCTTCTTTATCAAATATGCTGCTCTTGCAATCTATCTTAATCATGCAAGTTTACTCACAACATTTATTTTCATTCTCTTCATTATATTTTAGAACGAGAATCTCCCCAGACATGATGGGTTAGTCCACCTCACAGAGAGAAATGCCAGTTGAACAAAGAGTTACTATAGCAAAGTGGCCCTTTGACTGGAAACATGCCTCTGAACCTGGGCCAATACTTCTATCATTGCAGGCTCGTACATTTTGAACTTACCTTTCCAAATATATATCCTCATTCAGACTTCATTCATGCTCTTTCTGAGATGCCACAAACTACAAACCTTTGAAAAGCTTATCTGATGCCAGTAAAATTGCAGAAGGCTATGGCATGCTTACTTTTGCAATTTAGCCAGTTAGGTTGGAAATGCAGGATTGGACTTGCTTCCCCAAACAGTCCTTAAAAGGCACTACTTTAAATTGAAAATCCTGGGTAAGGGGTTGGGAATCCCAGAGTCAGGTTGTAACTGCCATGTTCAGCCTTCCACACAGTCTCCCAACAGTATGAAAATTCAGCATTCTTTGGCTGCAATCATCACGAGCAATCCCCGTATTTGTCACATATTCCTTATCACCTTTGAATAGTTGGCAGGGAGCCACCTTCTTGAACCATTCCAGAGTACATCTGTAGACGTCTTTGTTTTGTTATGATTTATTGCAGATAGTGGTTTACTAGGTCATTTCACGAAAACTAAAAGTCACCCACATTGCTGTGGATCAGGAATCATGCATAAACCACACATGTAAGGACAGTCAAATTCCTTCTTGAAGGGCATTAGTAAACCTGATCGGTTTTTACAAAAAAAAACAGGTAGCTTCATAATTATTAAAGAGGCTAGCATTTTGTTTCAAATGTAAAAAGTAATCCTTTGTGTGAAACTGCAGGAGATCAGGGAGATACTGAACAAATATTTTGCATCTGTTTATACAGATGGAAGGATATGGAACTTTGGGAAATACATAATAGCATCTTGAAAAGTATCCATATTATTGGTGCTGGACATCTTCAAACATATAAAAATGCATGAATCCCCAGAACCTGATCAGATATTCCCCAGAACTTTGTCGAAAGCTAGGGAAGTGACTTCTGGACCCTTTACTGAGATATCTGTATCAGCGACAGCCACAGGTGAGATGCTGGAAGACTGGAGGTTGGCAAACATGATGCCACAATTTAAGAAAGGTGGTAAGGAAAAGCCAGGGAATGATAGACTGGTGAGCCTGACATCAGTAGTGGGTACGATGTTAAAGGGGGCCCTGAGGGGCAGGATTTACGCGTATCTGAAAAGGCAAGGACTGATTAGGGATAGTCAACATGGTTTTGTGTGTGAGAAATCATGTCTCACTGCCTGACTGAGTTTTTGGAATAAATAAAAGGATTGATGAAGGCGAAATGGTGGATGTTATCTATTTGGACTTCAGCAAGGCATTTGACAAAGTTCCGCATGGTGGGCTGGTTAGCAAGGTTAGATCACATGGAGTACAGGGAGAACTAGTGATTTGTATACAGAACTGGCAGGAAAGTAGGAGACAGAGGGTGGTAGTGGAGGGCTGCTTTTCAAACTGGTGGCCTGTGACCAACAGTGTGCCACAAGGATCAGTTAACATAGGAGGTATAGTTAGTAAGTTTGCAGGTGACACCAAAATTGGAGATGTAGTGGACAGCAAAGAAGGTTACTTCAGAATACGACAGGATCTTGATTAGCTGGGCTAATAGGCTAAGGAGCAGCAGATGGAGCTTAATTTAGATAAATGTGGAGTGCTGCATTTTGGCAATGCAAATCAGGGCAGGATATATACACTTAATGGTAAGGTCCTGGGTAATGTTGCTAAACAAAGGGAACTTGGAGTGCAGGCTCATAGTTCCTTGAAAGCAGAGTCACAGATAGACAGGTCATGTTGTGATTTTACAGGACATTAGCTAGGCTACTTTTGGAATACTGTGTCCAATTCTGGTCTCCATGTTGTGAAACTTGAAAGAGTTCAAAAAAACGATTTACAAGGATGTTGCCAGGTTTGGAGAGTTTAAGCAATAGGCTGGGGCTATTTTCTCCTGAGTGTTGGAGGCTTATATATTAAGCTTTATAGAAGTTTATAAAATTGTGAGGGACATAGATTGACTGAATAGTCAAGGTTTTCCCCAGGGTAGGGGAGTCCAAAACAAGAGGACATAGGTTTAAGGTGAGACTGGAAATATTTAAAAGGAACCTAAGGGGCAACTTTTCAGGTTGAGGGTGGTGAATGTACAGAAGGAGCTGCCATAGGAAGTGGTGGAGGCTCGTACAATTACAACATTTCAAAAGGCACCTGGATGGGTATACAAATGTGAAGGGTTTAGAGGGATATGGAGCAAATGCTGGCAAATAGTACTGGATTAAGTTGCCATGGATCGAAGGATCTGTTTCCATGCTGTACATCCATGTGACTCTATAATTTAATTCAAACTATGGTGAGTTTCAAATTAGTGTCTTAGTGGCATTAGTCTGTGCCTCTGGATTACTAGTCCATTAACATTCAAAGACCCTGGTTTGGAACTTGATCTGGCAGTCACTTGATTCAGGAGTGATGGCGCAACCATTGAAGAATAGCTGATACAAGAGAGTGGAAATTCAATCTCTCTATATTAGCTAGTCATTTAGCTTTATTGAAATGGTTTGTCCCCTTTGAGGCAGGAATTGGGACTTGGGTTATTTTCTTATTGGAATGGCTGTTCTCAAGTCTCATATCCCAGGACAGCAACTGAACCTTAAATCCTGTGACTCAGAGGAGAAAAGGGCTTTAGGATCTTTTCCTTGGGTTACTGTCATGGTGGAACCACATGACTCTTTTGAATCTAAACCGTTACATTTTTAATAATTGCATTAGTGATCTATGTTCAGAATGCCTTTCTTTTAAAAAGCACTATCCCCATGACTTTGGGATCTTTATGCACATCAGTTGAAGATACACAAGAATTAGATAAATAGATAGCAAATTTTGCTTACCTTAACTGTTAGCTCCCAAGAGACAGTTTCAAAGCTCGGTGCCTTTTTAAGGGCTGAAGGTACAGTTGATACACCCCATCTCTTATCTCCATTCAAATGCTGAGGCACAATTTGTATTTCTTTCTCTTCAGAGAAGACTTGATAAAGTTTGTGACAATTTCTCTTGTAGATGAATGGCCAAGGCACCCAGTGCCCTGAACACAGGTCAAGGCTTTCATGAGAGTGGAGATTTCAGTTAAAATCAAAATGGAAACAATAGGAAGAGAATATTGTCTTTCATGTGCTTATTGATAAAAATGTTAAGAATTTGTTAAGAATCTGTGCAGGACATCATTCCACAGTTCAATGCTTTACTCACATTGGCACTTTTTCAAGAAATTGCTTATAAGTTACCCAGAAAGTAAATTCAGACTGTAGTTAAAACTAGAAAACAAGAAAAGAAATCGGAAAAGTAGCTCAAGCAGTGCTACAGATAAGTGCAGTCAAGTAAGAGCAGTGAATTACATTGTCTCCTTGCGGCAAATAACCCAGCCAATATGCCAATGTCATCCAAATGTTCAAATAATAATGAAAATGAAGACAGACGGTGCTTTGTATGAAACAATACCTGCATACTGTCATTTGTGTGGTTCATTCCAGGCTCAAAAATGACACCTGGCTTATCTGCCTTCAACATTCAGATAAAAATGATTATTCTGAAACAATAGCCCAAGGCATGCTAGACCATACAAAGGTCAGTGAAACGCTGTTACTGTACATTCAAGTGGAAACAGAAGGCTGATTTATTAAAGTTAGAACTGCCAAGAGCCTAAACATAGTAAATGGCATACTTGTATCATACTGCAAGAATGAAAGAAACATTCTGTCTCAACTTGTGGATACTTTTAACAGTACATTTATGTTCAAATTAGCCAAATTGCCAAGTGTGATTGTTAGAAGAGTGCAGATTCTGGAAAGCCCCCGAAAACTAAAATTTTTGGCAAATAACAAACTAATATGTAACAGGGAAAATATGTTGGCCCAAATTTTTCAATGACTGATAGGAATCCTGCAGAATAAGCCATCATAGTTTCAGAATTGCTCAAAGGAATTGCTTGGGAAATTGAAGATTCCAAAGGACACTGGAACCCTCTGAAAGTATTCATTTAATATTAGAGAATTTGGAGAACTCTGTTAAGTAAATAGCTACTTAAGAAAAGTTAGACTATTAAATACGTAGTCTTACTCTTTAGCAACTACTGACGCCCAACTTACATCATACCCCTAACTACATCTGCCCAAACTGCTTATAGCCTGCAGACCCTGACATCATAACCACTCCCTCAACACAGGACTCAACACGCCTTCCCCTACTGCCCAATAACCCCTTTCTATACCCTGAACTCTACATTTTCACCAAACTCTACGAGCCCAGCTTTGAACCAGATTCCCCCTTCGCCCAATGCGAACTTCACCTCCCGAAGTGACACCCTGTGCCACTGGACTCACACCCACTGATCACATGAGGCCCAACCCCACAATCAGGAGCTGTCAAAGTGGTTGTCTGTGATTCCGTGCTTTGAAATTTCAAAAGTATGTCCATCACCATTCAGAGCTGCATCTGGCAGAAGTGCAGAGCTCAGATCTGATCCATTGGTTGTGGCATCTCTTGGCTCTGTATATCACTTGCTGCTTATGCTGTTTGGCATGCAGTTGGTCTTGTTTGGTCATTTCACCAGGTCGAGACTTCATTCTCTCGTGCTGCTCTTGGTATGCCCTTCTGCACTCTCCATTGACCCAGTGTTGATCCCCTAGCTTGATGGCAATGGTTGAGTAGGGGATATGCCAGGTCACGAGTTTGTAGGTTGTGCTGGAATACAATTCCATTGATGGTGATGATTCAGAGTACCTCATGAATGCCCAGTCTTGCATTGCCAGGTCTGTTCGAAGTCTGTCTGATTTAGCATGATGGAAGGTACAAGGATTATCAAGTATGGAAAGTTTCAGTTATAAATAAAAGACTAAATTGACAGGGTTTTTTTTTACTGGAACATAGGAGGTTGAGAGGTGACCTTATAGAAGTTTATAAATTCATGAGTGGTTTAGATAGAGTTAATGGTAGTTGTCTTTTCCTTAGACTGGGGGCACATTTTTAAGATGAAGGGAGAGAGATTTAAAAGAAAAGCATGAGGTGCAAATTTTTTATACACAGGTTGGTTCATGTGTGGAATGGACTTCCTGAGGAAGTGGTTGATGTGGGTACAATTACAACATTTGAAAGGCATTTGGATAAGTACTTGACTAGGAAAGGCTTGAATGGATGGGGGCCAGTAGCAGACAAGTGAGATTAGTTTAGTTTGAGATTATGTTTGGAATGAATTGGTTGGGCTGAAGGGTCAGTTTCCATGCTGCACAACGCAATGACTCTATAGTCTGACAACCAACTGCCGTGGAAACAGGGCCATGGTTCTAATTTTCCAACTGGTCAATGCTTTGAGGTTCCTGCCAAAATGGAAATATAATTCCCCATTTCTGAAGGAGTCCTGATCAGACTCTCCTGTCACAAATGTAGGGCAATTTTTCCACTGGCACTCCGTTCCTTTTTTGTGTACCCTGTGTGAGACTGCCGCTCCTTGGAAAACCTGGCTCAATGTAGTTAAAAATGTTCTATTCAGCAGCAACTCTAATGCATATTCCAAAGTCTAAATACAGTAGAAATTAGAGAGTGAGATATTTTGACTACTGCAGCTAAAGTGATCCAGGTTGTGTCATCAAACAGGGTGACTATTAATTTGTGCTGTAACAGCATTGGGAAAATATTATTCAAGATGGGATAAGAAATTATATTTTTAAGGCAGTGTTACAGATAATAGCTATCTGTCTAGCATGCATCTTTATTTCCTTGAATGAAAATGTTTAACAGAATATTTTTGGTCTCTCTTATAGAAAATGCTGGAAATTCTCAAGAGGTCAGATAACATTTAGATAGAAAAGATAAGTTAACTGAAGAAGTCATTTATTCTGATTAAAATCTCATTCTGATAAAGTTAAACTTTAACTGTGTCTCTCCACTAACACTGATTAATCTGCTATTTGGAGCATTTTCTGCTATTATTTCAGATTTCTAGCATCTACAGTAATTTGTTTTCGTATTTGTTAACAATTGCTTTAATGGAGTAAATGAAAATCATCTTTAGGAAGTGTGCAAAGTATAAACCATAACAAAAAATCCAAGTAAGAGCCTTGTGTCAATATCTAAGGATCAAAAAGAAATAATTACAAATGGATAGAAGCAATGAAAAAGCTCGTAAAGTGCTTTCAATGTCATTAGATGTTTCAATGTTATTCATATGAGCATAATGAAGCAAAACGCAACACAAGCTGCAGAAGGAGATACTAGAGCAGATTTATAGTCAAAGAGGTAGGTTTAGAAAATGGTTTAAAAGAGGATGTCGAGGTACTGATGCACAGAAGTTTGGTTAGTTTGGGGGATTTCAGAGTTTAGGATCTTGGCAGCTAAAAGTACTACCAATAATGATGAAAGAATTAAGTAAAGGTATGCTAAGAACCCAGAATTGAGGATCATAGATACCTCATAAATTTGGAGGCTGGGAGATGTCATGAAGAAAAGGCAGGGTGTGAGAGGGCAAACCCAGAGAGAAACTTGGAAATAAGGATTAGAATTCAAAAATCAGGACACTGTTTAACAGGGAGTCAGTCTGGTTAGTGGGCATGGGAATTCCAATTGAATGGACATATAGAATTGCAAAATGCTTACAGCAGAGAAGAAGAAGCCTATATTGCCCTTGGTGTCACTGCCACCTATCAATATGATCAAAACTGTTTACAAAATGCAGTGCAGAAATTCACCAGAGATCCTGAGAAAGGACTGGCCAAAACCAAGACCACTTCATTCTTGAAGGACAAGGGCAACTGATACACAGGGACATTGTGAGCTGCAATTTACCTTCTAAATCATTCACCATCCAGATCTGGAAATATATCGTCGTTGCTTCACTGTTGTTGAGTCAAAATACTCGAGTTCCCTCCCTAAAGGCATTGGGGATCTAACTACAATACATGGACTGCAGTGATTCAAAAAGTCAACTCACCACCTTGTCAAGGGCAACCAGGGCCAGGCAATAAATGCTTGCCGGCCAGCGATGCCCACACCCTATGACTGAATATAAAGAAGGCAGAGGGTTGGGCGAGTGAGAAGGTCAAGTGGTAGGTGAGAGACGGGGTAGGGTGAATGAGGGGATTGAACATGGAAAGCAGTCTAATGGCATGAAATAGTATGAACTGCAGATGCTGGAGAATCTGAGATAGCAAGCTGGACAAACACAGTCTAATGGCATGGTTGGATGGGAAGATGCTGGCTTGCACTTCCTGAAATGAGGAAACTTTATTATATGGAGTAAGTCCAAAGATTTTAAGGCATAGCTGTTTTGCCTTGGCTGTACAGTTGGTCTGCAGCAGGCTTTTTGGAAGCTGTTTCCAAAGATATAGGGGTGGACATTAGATGTATTGGATTGGAGGGGCATGGGGGTAAGTTTTTGATGTCAGAGTTCGTATCAGTTACTAGGTTAGGGAAGGGGGGAATATTTTCAGAAGATCTCACATATGCTAATTTGCTTTTCAGAAGTTTACACTTCTGAGGAAATTACCTCACAGCCAATCTTAACACCATGAGTTCTCATGACCACGGAATCAGGTCAAATGTAGGCAAAGAGACTCTGACTGATGACTATGTACTCCCCTATTCCCTCCATCCGCTGAACAGCCAGTATATAATGAGTAACACTTTAAAGGAACTACCAAGGATGGCACAGGTGCCAAATGTACTCTGTGTGAGGACTTCAATATTCATCAACAAGCACCACAACTGACTGGTTGAGTCCTAAGAGCAAAGCTATTGACTGTGTTGGTGGCAGGTGATGAAGGAACCAAATAAAAGGAGAAAAAAATATATTTGATCTCATCCTGCTGCAGAGGCATGACAATATCAGTTGGGAGTGACCACTACACAGTTTATGCAGTGACAAAGCCCAGTCGTCACATTAAACATAGCTTTCATCATGTTGTGTGACACTACCACTGTGGAAAACATGAAAGACTTTGGAAAGATTTGGTAACTCAAGACTGGGCATCTGTGAGGTGTTGTGGACCATCAACAATGGAATTGTACTCCAACTCAAATCTGTAAACTGAAGACAGACTTACATCACCACTATCATCAAACCAGGAGATTAATCCTAGTTCAAGGAAAGTGCGAAAGGGCATATGAGGCGCAGAACCAGACATACCTAGAAATGAGCTGTCAACCTGGTGAACCTACAACAAAAGACTACTTCATATCTGACACCATAAGCAGCAAGTGATAGAAAGGCTAACCAATTCCACAAATGGATTTGAACCAACTGATCAGATTTAAGCTCTGTAGTCCTGCCACATCCAGTTGCGAATGATTGTGACAATTAAATTAATATTGGAGGAGGAGGTTCCACAAATATCTCCATCCTCAATGATGGGGGAGCCCAGCATATCATTTGAAAAGAGAAAGATGGAAGCATTTCTAATAATCTTCAGCCAGGAGTGCCGGAGTGGATGATCCATCTTGGCCTACTCTTGACTTCCAAGGGATCATTGATGCCAGTCTTTAATCAATTTAATTCATTCCATCTCATATCAAGGAACAGTGCAAAGTCTATGGACCCTGACAACATTCTGGCAAAAGTACTGAGGGCACGTGGTCCAGAACCTGTCACGTTCCTAGGCAGCTGCTCCAGTACAGCTACATTTGACATATTCCAGACATTGTGAAAAACTGCCTTGGTACATCCAGAACACAAAAACCTGGATATAATTATCTAACAAGCAACAATCTGATTGGAGATAGTCAACATGGATTCGTCAAGGGCAGGTCGTGTCTCACAAACTTCATTGAGTTTTTTGAGAAGGTGACCAAGCACGTGGACGAAGGTAGGGCAGTTGATGTGGTGTACATGGACTTCAGTAAAGCGTTTGATAAGGTTCCACATGGTAGGCTACTGGAGAAAATAGGGACATATGGGGTTGAGGGAGATTTAGCAGTTTGGATTAGAAACTGGATTTCTGTAAGAAGGCAATGAGTAAGTCCGGTTACTAGTCGTGTGCCTCAAGGATCTCTGTTGGGATCACTGCTGTTTGTCATTTTTATAAATGACTTGGATGCAGGCATAGGTGGATGGGTTAGTAAGTTTGCAGATAACACTAAAGTCGTGGAGTATTGGTAGTGTGGAAGAATGTTGCAGGTTGCAGGGAGACTTGGATAAACTGCAGAATTGGGCTGAAAGGTGGCAAATGGAGTTCAATGCAGATAAATGTCAGGTGATTCACTTTGGGAAGAATAATAGGAAGGCAGAATACTGGGTCAATGGAAAGATTATCGGTAGTGTGGATGTGCAGAGGGATCTTGGTGTCCATATACATAGATCCCTGAAAGTTGCCACCCAGGTTGATAGTGCTGTTAAGAAGGCTTACGGTGTATTAGGTTTTATTGGTAGAGGGATTGAGTCCCGGAGCCGTGATATCATGCTGCAACTGTACAAAACGCTAGTGCGGCCTCAAATGGAATATTTTGTGCAGTTCTGGTCGCCCCATTACAGGAAGGATGTAGAAGCACTGGAAAAGGTGCAGAGGAGATTTACCAGGATGTTGCCTGATCTGGAGCGAAAGCCTTATGAAGAAAGGTTGAGGGACTTGGGTCTGCTCTCATTGGAGAGGAGGCTAAGAGGGGATTTAATAGAGGCATTCAAGATGATCAGAGGATTAGATAAGGTGGACAGTGAGAGTCTTTTTTCCAGGATGATGACGTCAGCTTGTACGAGGGGACATAGCTACAAGTTGAGGGATGATAGATTTAAGACAGATATCAGATGCAGGTTCTTTACTCAGAGAGTGGTAAGGGTGTGGAACACCCCGCCTGCCAATCTAGTGAACTCAGCCACATTACGGGCATTTAAATAGTCCTTGGATAAGGATATGGATGATGGTGGGATAGTGTATGGGGATGGGCTTAGATTAGTTCACAGGCCGGTGCAACATCGAGGGCCAAAGGGCCTGTTCTGCCTTGTATTGTTCTATGCTCTATGATACTTTGTTCAGGCCAACAAGCGGGATGTAACGTTTGCACCACACAAGTGCTGCGCAAGTGTTCTTTAACAACAGAGATTCTAATCATTGCCCCTGTCATTCATTGGCAGTACCATCACTGATATCTCCACTATCAACATTCGAGAGTATTCAACAACAGTTCTGGAGCTGGTCAAGGGGAAATCAGACTAGCAGTCCTGCAGCAAGTAACTCAAACCCAACTCCCCAAAGCAGGTCATCCAGTTACAAGGCACAAGAATGGAGCATGCTGGAATATACTTAACTTCCTGCATCAGTACAGCTCCAACAACACAAGAAAAGTTGCAACATCCAAGGCAAAGCAACCTGGCAAATTGCACAAAATTTCGTAACTGTAGTGATTGGAACCAGGGCTAGGTAAATTCTTGACTATGAGATCTTTGATTGGGGTTGTTAACTTGGACCAATCAGGGAGCCTGGCCTGATAGATATAAATAGGAGCATCACGTAAGTGTTTTTCCTGGGGTTATCTGCACATCTGGTGTTTTTACTTTGTCTTGCACCACCTGTGAAGGGATACTGGCCTCTGTATAGTTATTTTTCTTTCCTAACTGTTTACTTTCCTACATATAAAATTTGTGGCGATTTGTGTACCAGGATATTGGGTCCAGAATGCTAACATTTCCCTGTCTCTGATAATATTAAAAAGAAATTCTTTGCAAACTCTTTGCATACCCCTCAAAACTTACAGATAAAAATATAAACAGGAGATTAGAATCTCCACAGTTGAGGACTGACTCCAAGGTGGCTGGCCACAGCCAGTGTACTGTGCACATATAGATAAAGGTTAACTTGGTGACAAAATACTAGCCTCTGTGCAGTTGCTTCACATAGAAACATTGGACTATGCCAATCAGCCCTCAGACCTGCTCTGTCATTCTAGGTCATGGTTAATCAACTACCTCAATTCCATATTCCCCTTCTATTCCCATAGCCCTTGACATTATTCATGATTAGAAACCTCTGTCTTGAACTTACTGAATGACTAAGCTTCCACAAAATAATGGGGCTGAGGACTTCAAAGATTCTTCATCTCTGAATCAAATAGGTTCCTCCTCATCAGAGTCCAAAATGACTTGTCTTAAAGAAAAAGTAATATAGACAGGAGTGTCTAAGCAAGCCTCTTTCTGGCTTTGCTTGTTACTGGTTCCCAAGCCACATGAGTGTGTTTCTTGGTGGTAGTAATATTAAATAAATTTATTTGTACTATCGTGTCAAAGAAGAAAAAAAGATAAGTACAAAACAAAAATGGGACTGTCTAAGCACTGCATCTATCGGACCTTGGTTGTTACTGGTTCCCTGGCCACATGGGTGATTTTCCTGGTGATGGTAATATTGAATAAATTTATTTGTACCATTGTGCTTTCACTGAGTCACTGCTCTTACATACACGCACACAAAACGCAGGTGCTGTGGGGCAAAATAAGGTCGACTGCAACACTTTATTGCAGTAGTGTGGGAGTAAAAATAATTTTTAAAATAAATAAAGAAACAGGAGTGTCAGAATCACTACTGGTACTACTATGACTGCTGCTCCTGGTTCTGTTGCTGCTGCTGCCGCTGCCTGGGCCTCTTGGTTCTGCTGCTGCCACCGCCCTGGCCTCCAGATTCTGCTGCTACCGCCCGGTGCTCCTGGTTCTGCCACTGCTGTCGTCCAGGCCTCCTAGTTCTGCTGCAGCTGCTGCCGCCCAGAACTCCACCTCATCCCCATTGAGAGGCTCCAGGACTTTACTGAGGCCACAATTGGTCATCGCAATAGGGTCTGGCTGGCTCTGCACTGCTGGAAGATTTTTTGAACTGGTCTTCTGGTCCATCCAGGCAGCTCACAGGTTGGCCCAGAACAACTGGCAGCAGTTCAGGATGCTTCTGGATGACTTGTGAGGAGGTTCTACACTCCTGTCACTTTAGAAGATCTGACCAGTGCTCTCACCCAGTTCTCAAGAGGCAAGTCACAGTGGCTGGACAGACTGACCGTGAAATTCGTCAGGACATTCTGGAATGTCCCAAGGAGCAACTATGCATGGGTCTTGGGGGAGTGCTTCTTGGCTGGAGAGCTGCCCCTCTCGTGACACAAGGCAGTCATCGTGCTGCTGCCGAAGAAAAGGAGCCTTCATTCTGAGGAACTGGCATCCAGCTTCCTCCCTCAGCACTGAATACAATATTTTCGCCAGGGTGTTTCCTTCTTGCCTGGCATCTCTGCTGGACCACATGGTCTACCCTGATCAGTCATACAAAAGGAAGATCCAAGACAATGTCCGTTTGGTCCAGGACCTGATACATTTTTGTCAGGGGACTAGTCTGTCGAGTGCTTTTCCTGCCCCTCAACCAGGAGAAGATGTTCAATAGGGTCGATCCCGAGTATCTGTTCGGAACTCTGTGAGCATTTGGGTTTGGGATGTGGTTGGAATCACCCAGATCTGACCTTTGCACACTGCCACAGAGTGTCTGGTTAAAGTTAATGGGTCCCTGATGGCGCCCCTTTGGTTTGGGAGAGGAGTATGTCAGGGCCTGTTGTATTCCATTTGTGTACGGCCTTTCCTATGCCTCTTGCAGAAGAGGTTGTTGGCCTGGCTCTGCACAGGCATGGCATGGTCCTCTCGGTTTACATCGATGATGAGCTTCTCACTTTCACCAACCCGGCTGACCTGGGGAGGGTAAGTGAGTGCTAGACGGTGTACTTGGTGGCATCTTCCACTGGGATCAATGGGGCTAAATGTTCTGGAATTCTGGTCAGTCCCTGGTGAGTTGATCTGCTGCTGGAGGATTTACAGTGCTTCAGCTGGAGTACCATCCATCTCCTCTACCTGGGGATCTACCTTAGGCCAGTTGAGGAACCCTGGCCAGCAAACTGACGGAGCTGGAGGCCAAAGTCTCATTTCGCCGAGGCGTCTGGACAGGACGGTCTGAGTTCTATCTTACAGGAGTCAAGTGCTGGTCATAAAGCAGCTGGTGGCTTCCATGTTGCTGTACCAGCTGTTTCCTTTAGTCCTTCCACCTGATTTTGTTGCTGACATGCAGAAAATGTTGGTTCACTTCTTCTGGGACAAAAAGATGCATTGGGTCATGGCACACGTTTTGAGTCTCCCTATTGAGCAGGTCAGGCACTGGTGTGCCTCCACATCCAGGTGGCGACTCTCCACCTTCAGATCTTGAAGTGACACCTTTATGTTGAGCATCCTCCTAGGTGATGCTCCCTGGCAACTTATTTTTTTCCGCCAGGTGTGTGACCTTAATTACGACATGCAGCTCCTGTTACTCAACTGTGAGGGTTTGAACATCACCCTCAGGATGCTGTCTGTCATTTACCAGGAACTGATCAATGTTTGGAACATGGTCGCCTTGCACCAGACCTACCCACCATCAGGAATAGCAGCTATTGTCAGAGAGCTGTTGCTCAGGAATCTGCACCTCCACCAGCAGTTTCGAGCGGCAGGTGGAAGGAACAGTAATGGCTGCGGGGGTGACCACAGTTAAGGATGTGCTGGGGGTAGAGGCCTGGGTTGGATGCTGCCGCAGGAATTGGCAAGCCAGGTGGCAGTAGATGTCCAGCTCACCGCCAGTGCCATCCGACATCTTAAAAAAGCAGTGCTTGGACATGAGATGGTGCACCATGTGAAGGGTGCTGAGGTGTGTGGTGGAATCCCATGTGTGTGTACCTATGTGTGGATGTAATTTCACATTGGCCCCAAAGTGCCATACCTCCCTTGGGCGTTTGTGCGCCACTACCTGACCCACCTTTCGAATATGTTGTACGTCTTTAAGGGGACAAAATGGTGGGTTATGTGTAGAATGCTGCTGCACACTACCACATCTTCTCCTTCATTCACTGCCCGGACATGCCTTGGTGTGCCTGTTTACTGTCAGGTGGTGGGGATCTCCAGGGGGAGGCTCTCTACACAGGCGTTCTCCCTCTTTTCTGTGGGGATGTGGAGTGGAGTGTGTTGCATGGAGCAGTCCCATAAAACCGCAGATTATAATGGTTCACAGACTGCAAGCCCAAGTACTTATTTTGCAGTGTTGTGGAGTCCATGGGCAATGCATATATTGGATGTGGGCTTTTCCACCCCCTCCTTATTTGTTGGTTGAAAAACTTTTTGCTATGTTTTTGGTCGCACTTCAGCTCCAAGGTCCCGGACTTTGGGCACTTGATGCAAAGGGGTGCGGGTAGGTCGGACAGACCTCTCAGTGGCTCAGCTCCTGGGCCTGGCCAGGCTGGCTTTAAACAGATCCAGGTGTTGGCCTTGGAGGGAGTCATCTCTGTTGCCTACTTCCCATTATTCCGCAGTTACATTTGAGCCCGAGGTGTCCTTGGAAAGGGAGCATGCAATGTCCATCAATTCTCTCAATGCCTTTAGGGTGAGGTGGGAATGGCGGGTTGGAATGCTTTAATTCATCTTCAAATTCTATTTTTGGTTCAGTCCTTACCCTCCCCATTCACATTTTTAAAAATCACATACACATTCCCTTATCAGGCTTTGCTTCTTAATGTTTCACGAGTCACATGGGTGCTTTCCTGGTGGTGGAAAATATAAAATTTTAGCACTTAAACAGAAACAAAAGATTCAGAAGATCTCCTCAGTTTAGGGTTGGCTTTGAGCTAGCTTATCACAGCATACTGGATAGGTTTGTCCCACTGAGGCAAGGAAAGGATGGTAGGGTGAAGGAACCTTGGATGATAAGACATGTGGAACATCTAGTCGAGAGGAAGAAGGAAGCTTAAGGTTGAGGAGGCAAGGATCAGACAGAACTTTAGAGGTCTACAAGGTAGCCAAGAAGGAACTGACAAATGATCTTAGGAGAGCTAGAAGGGAGTATGAGAAAACGTTGGCGGGTAGGGTCAAGGAAAACCCCAAGGTGTTCTATGCTCATGTGAGGAACAAGAGGATGGCCAGATTGAGGGTGGGGCCAATCAGGGAGATTGGAGGGAACTTGTGCATGGAGTCAGAGGAGGTCCTTAACGCATACTTTCCTTTAGTATTCACCGGTGAGCGGGACCTTAACATTTGTGAGGACAGCATGAAACGGGCAGTTACGTTCAAACAGGTTGATGTTAGGAAGGAGGATAAGCTAGAAATTTTGAAAAACATGAGGATAGATAAGTCCCTGGGCCAGACGGGATATACCGAAGGATGCTACAGGAAGCGATTGCTGCCCATTTGGCAATGATCTTTCTGTCCTCACCATCCAGTAGAGTAGTACCAGATAATTGGAGGTCGCAAATGCCATTCCTTTGTTCAAGAAAGGGAATAGGGATAATCCTGGGAATTACAGACAAATCAATCTTACTTCTATGGTGGGCAAATTATTGGAGAGGATTTTGAGAGATAGTATTTATGATTATTTGGAAAAGCACAGTTTGATTAGAAATTGTCAGCATGGCTTTGTGAGGGACAGGTCATGCCTCACAGCCTTATCAAATTCTTTGAGGATGTGACAAAATACATCGATGAAGGCAGAGCTGTGGATGTGGTGTATCTGGATTCTGGCAAGGCATTTGATAATGTTCCACATGGTAGGCTCATTCAGAAAGTAAGGAGGCATGGGATTCTGGGAAATTTGACTGTCTGGATACAAAACTGGTTGTCCAATAGAAGACAGAGGGTGGTAGTAGATGGAAAGTATTCAGCCTGGTGCTCAGTGACCATTGGTGTTCTGCAGGGATCTGTTCTGGGACCTCTGCTCTCGTGATCTTTATAAATGATTTGGATGAGGAAGTGGAAGTGTGGGTTAGTATGTTTGCTGATGACATGAAGGTTGGTGGGGTTGTGGGCAGTGTGGAGGGCTGTTGCAGGTTGCAAGAGGTCATTGATAGGATGCAGAGCCGGTCAAAGAAGTGGCAGATGGAATTCAGCCCAGGAAAGTATGAAGTGATTCATTTTGGAAGGTCAAAATTGAATGCAGAATACAGAATCAATGGCAGGATTCTTGGCAGTGAGATGGAACAGAGGGATCTTGGGTCTACATCCTTAGATCCCTTAAAGTTGCGACCCAAGTTGACAGGGTTGTAAAGAAGGCATATGGTGTGTTGGCTTTCATTGGCAGGGAGTTTAAGAGCAGCGAGATTATGCTGCTCCTCCGTAAAACTCTAAGATTCTGGCCACCTCAGTATAGGAAGAATGTGGAAGCTTTAGAGAGGGTGCAGAGGAGCTTTACCAGGATAATGCCTGGGCTGGAAGACAGGTCATATGAGAAAAGGTTGAGGGAGGCTTTTTTCATTGGAGTGAAAAAAGATGAGAGGTGACTTGATAAAGGTGTACAAGATGATGAGAGGCATAGATAGAGGATAGTCAGAAAATTTTCGCAGGGTGGAAATGACTGTTAGGAGTGGGAATAATATTAAGGTGATTGGAGGAATGTATAAGAGATCTCGGAGGTAGGTTCTTTACACAGAGTGGTGGGCACGTGGAATGCACTGCCAGCAATGGTAGTGAAGTCAGATACTTGAGACTTTTAAGCGACTCTTGGATAGACAATGGAGGATAGTAAAATGTAGGGTATGCAGGGTAGTCTGATTTTAGTCAGATAATAGGTCAGCACAACATCATGGGCTGAAGGCTCTGTCCTGTTCAATCTCTACATGTATATAGCACATGTAAATGAAGGATGAATTGACGACAGGGTACCAGTCTCCGTGCAGTTATTTCAAAACATTAATATTTACCTCCTCCATCACTGATAGTCAGTAGCAACATTGTGTACTATCTACAAGATTCAATGCAGAAATTCACTAAGGTTCCTTAGACAACACCTTCCAACCCATAACTATTACCACACTAAAAGTCAGGAGCCACAGACACCTGGGGACACCATCACCACCTGCAAGTTCCCCTCCAAGTCACTCACCATTCTAATTCGCACATTCTTTCAATATAACTATGCCAAAATTCTGGAATTCCCTGCCTAATACATTGTGGTTCTACCTAAATGAAGTAGTCTTCAGCAGTTCAAGAAGGCAGCTTACCACTTTTTTTCCTGAGGCAACTTGGAATGGGCAATTAATACTAACCCAGCCATTATGTATACATCCAATAAATAAACAATTCAAAAAACATCTTTGGCAGCCATGACTAAGTAGTGCATTCACAGCCCTTGCAGGCATAGCCAACATATTCAGCATCACTGTCTGCAGTTTTCTAGACATACATAAGTAACTCATCAATTCACTCCTGGCACTGAGTTTATGTAAGTGCTGAGAACTACACTGCAACAGAGGTAGTAGGAACTGCCGATGCTGGAGTCTGAGATTGCAAGGTGTGGAGCTGGAGGAACACAGCAGGCCAGGCAGAATCAGAGAAGCAGGAAAGCTGACATTTCGGGTCTGGGCCCTTCTTCAGAAAATGAAGAAGGGTCCAGACCCGAAACATCAGCTTTCCTGCTTCTCTGAACTACACTGCAAGTTGTTAACAATAATATAATCAACCCATACATACTGGTGAGTACTTGAAATCAGTGATGGTAGTTCTTCATGCTACTGAATGCACAACTGATTTAGGGTATTTCAGCAGGTAGTTAATTTGAGTGGAGATGTCACAAACTGGCAGTGCTGGTGTCAGATGAGAGTTGGTTACTGACTTTTACCAGAATCTGCACACTCCCAATATATTATTATGGACTAGCGCAAGCTCCCTCAAAATAAATCATGGAAATAGCTTGGATCCTTACTTTTTATTTTATTTAAAGACAGGTGTAAGGTGCTGTGTTCCAGATGTGATTCAACTGATCCACTACTAAACTTTAAGCAAATCTCACTGTACTCTTACAACACAGTTAAAATACAAACAAAAAAAGATTGACACAATTAACTATACTGAAATTCTTCATAATTAATAATGTTTTATTTCATTAACTATGAATTATCGACTGTTCGAATATATCACCATCCCATAAACCTACCAAAGGCAAATTCAGCAAACCTAATTTTTCTCACATGCTATCTCTGGTCCAGGAGAAAAGAACACCTAAAGAAACAATCTAGCGGCAAAGGGAGAGAGAGTGAAATCAAGTTTTTTTGCTGTGGGAGCGAGCGAGAGAGAACGGTATCTATCAACTTCCACAGCCAACTCCAAAAAAAAACCCCAATTGAAAGCAACACTAAAACCCTGGGTCAGTGTGAGCCTGACTTCACACACTCATGTTTCTTTTGTCGAATTTAAGAAAAACTCAGGGAGCTCAAAATTATTTACTCACTGCTTTTGAAGCAAACATTCCATCACCACTATGGCAACACCGCTCTGCAACAGAAAAAGCACGGAATAAAACTCTCTTTAAGGTCAAGTGCCATCATAAAATAAAGATGTTCTAAAGATGTGTTAATTTATATGGTTGCTGTTTTATTGAAAGGATGCGGAAGCATTGGAAAGGGTGCAGAGGAGATTTACCAGGATGTTGCCTGGTAGGAGGGAAAGTCTTATGAGGGAAGGCTGAAGGGCTTGAGGCTGTTTTCGTTAGAGAGAAGAAGGTTAAGAGGTGACCTAATATAGACATACAAGATAATCAGAGGATTTGATAGGCTCTCACCTTCCACCCTTTCTCCTCAGATGATGACGTCGGCTTGTACAAGGCGGCATAGCTGCAAATTGAGGGGTGATGGATTTAAGACATATGTCAGAGGTAGGTTCTTTACTCAGAGACTAGTAAGGGTGTGGAATCTGGGAGTGTTGGTCCAGGATTCTCTAAAGGTTAACTTGCAGGTAGAGTCCATAATTAAGAAAGCGAATGTAATGTTGTCGTTTATCTCAAGAGGGTTGGAATATAAAAGCAGCGATGTGCTTCTGAGGCTGTATAAGGCTCTAGTTCGGCCCCATTTAGAATACTGTGTCCAATTTTGGGCCCCACACTTCAGGAAGGACATACTAGCCCTGGAGCGTGTCCAGCGGAGATTCACACACATGATCCCTGGAATGGTGGGTTTAACGTATGATGAACGGCTAAGGATCCTGGGATTGTACTCATTAGGGTTTAGAAGGTTGAGGGGAGATCTAATAGAAACTTACAAGATAATGTGTGGCTTAGAAAGTGTGGACGCTGGGAAGTTGTTTCCGTTAGCCAGGGAGACTAGGACCCGTGGGGACAGCCTTAGAATTAGAGGGGGTAAATTTAAAATGGAAATGAGGAGACATTTCTTCAGCCAGAGAGTGCTGGGCTTGTGGAATTCACACAGATGATCCCTGGAATGGTGGGTTTAACGTATGATGAACGGCTAAGGATCCTGGGATTGTACTCATTAGAGTTTAGAAGGTTGAGGGGAGATCTAATAGAAACTTACAAGATAATGTATGGCTTAGAAGGAGTGGACGCTAGGAAGTTGTTTCCATTAGGCGGGGAGACTAGGACCCCCCGTGGGCACAGCCTTAAAATTAGAGGCGGTAGATTTAAAACTGAAATGAGACGACATTTCTTCAGCCAGAGAGTGGTGGGCTTGTGGAATTCATTGCCGCAGAGTGCAGTGGAGGCCGGGATGTTGGATGCCTTCAAGGCAGAGATCGACAAATTCTTGATCTCAAAAGGAATCAAGGGCTACGGGGAGGGTGCAGGGAAGTGGTGTTCAAATGCCCATCAGTCATGATTTAAATGGCGGAGTGGACTTAATGGGCCAAATGGCCTTACTTCCACTCCTATGTCTTATGACATTTAGATTGTCATTGGATAAACATATGGATAATAATGGAATAGTGCAGGTTAGATGGGCTTCAGTTTGGTTTCATAAGGTGGCGCAACATCGAGGGCCAAAGGGCCTGTACTGCGCTGTAGTGTTCTATGCTCTACATTATTTTCAAAAAGCACTTTTGCAAATCAGAAGGACAGTATGTGCAGTGGGAAAAATGGTGCAGTTGCACAAAATATAAGCTACTTGGTGGAGTTTACAACAATTCCAGCGAAGCCATGTGACCCATTTTGAAGGGCAGAAATATACTTCTTTTAAATACAGACTTGCCACAAGGGATACTTTCTCTGAATCCCTTATCAAAGTTTGAGTTGGCAACCCACCAGAAGCCCTTATCACTAGAAGTGGAGGGTTCTCTGAGTAGTCTGAACCTATTCCACTATCTCAAGTAAAAGAGAATTTAACTAGACATAATTGGTCCAGTAAGAAACACCAGTGCCAATAGCTTATGTGGAAAACAACTTCCTGGTTATAGACCAGCATTTTAGATAATCTGTGCACAAGTACTTTTAAGATAACAATCTGAAGAGTTTTATTTATTTCCACAGACTGTGAGATGATGTTGTACGGGCATATTATTTTTCAAAAAGGGTAGTTGGACGTAGTTGGACATATTTGTACATGTTTTATTAACACTGTTTGCACCTTTATTATTGAAATTGGCAAGATCTCCTCCCTTCAAATTTCAAATTTTATTGTGGCCCAGAAAGGAGTGCTACAAGGAATCTGTTCATCGCTTCCAACTGTATTCCAACTGTAATCCACACTAGTGGCCTCTGCAAGACTGCATACACGCAGGCTGCAACAGAAGCAATCGAAAATGGCATCGAAGACATTTTTTTAAAATTGAACCACCATCGATGGCATTAAAACTGCTAGTGCCACACGGCTCACATTTAGGACCAAAATACTCTCAGATAAATGGTTATTTTTCTGCTAGACACTTGACAAATTGAATTTGAAACAAAACTGTTGAAAAATAATTGTCAAGCTATTTTCACCAAAGTTGTACAAAAGTATACTGAAAAGGTTTCAATAATCAATAAGTTAATTCTTTCCATTTTTACAGTGGAGTCATCATGTCATTTTTCAATGATAAATACGATTATCGCTTAGTTCATAGCTTCAGCTGTATTTGTTATTGTGATTGCATTTTAAGTGCAGGTGCAATAATGCATAAAATGCATGGAGTAACCCTCGTCTATGGACATGAAGATGCTCGCGGTTGACATAACAGAACCAAAGACTGAATATATCTTCCAGCGCTCCATTGTATTTGTATTTTTAATGCTACTGAGCAATGTGGACTGATTCCTTGCTTTATGTGAAGTTTTGCATGGCCTGTAACAGCATGATAGAATCTTTTTGAGATAACTGCCTCACTCCAACCACATAATTATCCTTGTTCAAATATATAATGGCAAGAGACAGGCCTTCAATATGATTACAAAATGAATTCAAATAATACCGTTGCTTGAAGACAGAATTTCAATTTGACGTAAACCTGCTTAAAAGGCAAAGCAAACTTTTTAATTGGTTACACAATATGTTTAATGCTACATATTCCTGATTAATGGCTTGTCTATCAGTGATTGCTTCAATCTAAAAGGCAGCAGGCTTGAATTTGATACGATAGATAGTATGACTGGTTGATTGATTCCGAGCATTATTCATAGATAATCATGATCCTGAGCTACTTGCATCAGTTAAAGAACACCAGCTCTTCTTAATGGACTCAATTCTTGTCCATTTCTCAATGTAACAAATATGTTATTGAAAGTTACTTAATTAATCAGTATTCATTCAACCTGAAAGACTTGAACAATGGAACCTTTTTCAGTTAGAGGTCAATCTTGATGCTAAATAAGTGCCATAACAGGTACTGACACTCATCTCTACTTTTCTGCATGTGAGCATGCCTTATCGGATAAAACATAATTGACGTGGATGGAAGTGCTATTAACCATTGAACAATAAATCTAGCTGAGTCTAGAGAAGTAGAAAGGCAGGCATAGCATCGCACTCTTACTGCCAAAAGGCATGATTTCACAACACATAACTGTGTCATGAACATGGCACTCAATCTCAGGCTTTAGAGTCAAGAACAGAGGGAAGAATCTGGAAATGTCACACTATTTCAAAATGGACTACAACAGTTTGGTGCTGTATCGTCTCATGATGCGCACCGACAGCCATTTGTGCTGTTTGAACTGTACTTATTACAATTATTATTAGTCTTCTATAGCATATTATTTGTTCCTCAATTCAAGTCGTGTTAATGGTTTACTTGCTATATTTGTGGTGCATAATTATCTGCTAACAGTTCTGTTGACAAAATCATCTATAATTTATATTTTTTTTCAAATGAATCTGCAAGACAACTGCATCTTTCTTCCATATGCAGCAAACCCAGGTTGGTTACTACATGTTCCATTACACTGTTTGTTACGTCAGAAACATACATTGAAAGACTTACAAAATGTCGATGCTTCTGGCAAACAAAATATTTTATGTGAAGAATATTTCAATGAGCTAACAATTTGAATATTATTCACTTTCTTCCACAATGGTGCTTCAGTTTGGCTGCTGTCAGCGGTAGAAATATATAGATCCGGCAGGAAAATATTCCTCTGTCTGCAATTCTAAACAGGGACATTAACGTAAATGAGTAAATGCATCTATTAAACCAGCAGTCAGAAGATAAGCATACAAGTTTGTTGAACACTCATCCAGTGATATTGCCAACAGCAAGTAGGAAGCATAACTAAAACAGACGTGACAGTTCAGGTGCCAAAAGCACTCCAATGAGAACAAACAACGAAAAAAAAGATGCAATAAATGAATGCAAATTCTGAGATTCATTATGATTGTTATGATGGATACCTGAATGTACAAAACAGACAGAGAAACAGGTAATTTCTGGCTGGCCTGACAATGCTCTGTTTGTCAAGAAAGATATTTTAAAAGGCATTGATACACCAGAAACAAAATGACAAGGAAAGCAAATTCTTAGAAAAGACTTATCAATAAAGAGAAATATACAGGAAATCTGGTCAGTAAAACAGATAGTAATAGTATCCACTCCTATGTCTTTTGGTCTTATAATTAGCTTTAGCATTCTCATTTAATTCCTACATATGCAATAATTTATTGTAAAAAATAGAAAGTCTTGCATGCATATGCCACTTTCATATAAACAGTTCTATAAATACAAATAGTAGAGTAGATTCCCTACAGTGTGAAAACAGGCCCTTCGGCCCAACAAGTCCACACCACCCCCCCCTTGGAGCATCCCACCCAGACCCATCCCCATCCTCCTATAACCCACATACCCCTGAACACTACAGGCAATTTAGCATGGCCAATCCACCTAGCCTGCACATCTTTGGACTGTGGGAGGAAACCAAAGCACCCGGAGAAAACCCATGCAGACACGGTGAGAATGTGCAAACTCTGCACAGACAGTTGCCTGAGGCTGGAACCGAACATGGGTCCCTGGTGCTGTGAGGCTGCAGTGCTAACCACTGAGCCACAGTGCCGCCCCAAAAAGCTATCAAAATCACAAGACACAATTTCATAGAATCCAACTTGGCCCAAGCCCACAGTGAGCCTGTAAATAGCATCCCGCCTAGTCTCACCCCCCTACATTATCCCATAACTTTACATTTCCCATGGCTAATCTACACATTCCTGGAGACAATGGGCAATTTAGCATGGCCAATCTGCCTCTTACTGGCACATCTTTAGACTGTGGGAGAAAATGACAGCAATTGGAGGAAACACAGCCTAAGGCTGGAATTGAACCCAGATCCCTGATATTGAAAGGCAGTAGTGCCAACCACTGTGCCACCATGCTACCCAAATATTAGCTACTCATTGGGATTTGTTCCAATGTCTAATAATGCAGTTTCACTTGATATTAGTACTGTGAGAGTGTGTTATCATCAAAAGAATTCGCGATTCCTTGACAAAAAGTAAACTAATAGGGCAGTAAAGAAAAGGAGCAAGTTCATTTTTTAAAAATCCATTTTCTCCAAGATATTTTGAGTAGATTTAATTGTATTGAAAGATGGCCTGCAAAAGACAGCTTTGGATTTGATGGGGATGGTCGGGGGAGGAGGAGGCACATTATCTTAACACAAAGCCAGATCTGGTCAAAGTTGACCAGAAACAGCTCCTTGCAGGTGACCCCACAGCAGAGCAGTCAGGTGTGTGTGTGTGTGTGTGTGGGAGGTGTTCGAGAAAGGAACTGGGGAGAGAACAGATCCATCATGTGCCCTTTAGGGGAAAACATGGGAGCATTAAGTTTGGGAACTTTGAATGTCTAGGACAATTCAGGACTGGATGAGGAAGAAAAGAAAGGCTTCAGCAAGTCAAAAGGGTCCAATTCAGCTGCAGCCTTACAGGAATATTTGAAGTACAATAGGGAACCTTAAAGAAACAATTAAAAGAGCAACAAGGCACAAGAAAAAAAGGACTTGTGAACAGAATTAAAGGGAATCTTAAGACATTTTATAAATACATTACAGGGAATAGATTAATGAGGGCAAGAGTAGGATCCATTAGGGACCTAGCGGGCAATCTGTGAGCTAAGCTGCAGGATATTAAAATGGTGTTAAATGAATATTTCTCTCTGGTCTTCATTCTGGAAAAAAAGGAGAGCTTAGGTACAGAATTAAGGAAAAAGGAACGTGAGGAACTTGCACAGTTTGACATAGGAAATAGGGAGCCATTGCAGGTTCTCATGGGATTAAAAACAGACAAATGCCTGGCCCAAATGAATTGCATCCCAGGCTACTGTGAAAGGGGAGGCAGGAAATTGCAAGGGCTCTGAACAACTTGTTAATTGCTCTCTGGTCACAGGAGAAGTTCCACTGAAGGAATTTTTATTCATTCACAGGATGAGTGTGTCAGGGCTAGGCAATATTTATTGCCCATCCCTAATTGCCCAGAGGGCAGTTAAGAGGCAACCACATTGCTGTGGGTCTGGAATCACATGCAGACCTGACCAGGTAAGGATGGCAGTTTCTTTCTCTGAAGGACATTAGTGAACCAGATAGGTTTATCCGACAATCAGCAGTGGGTTCACAGGCATCATTAGATTGTTATTTCCAGTATTTGTTGAATTCAAATTCCACCATCTACTATGGCGGGATTTGAACCCAGGTCCCCAGAACATTACCTGGGTCTCTGGATTAACAGTCCAGTGACAATACCACTAGGCCATCACCTCCCTTTTGGCTAAGGTGGTTCCACTTTTCAACAAAGATGTTAGAGATTCATAGAATCCTTTAAGTGTGGAAACAGGCCATTCAGTCCAACAACCCAATCCGCACACCCCTGAAGATTACAGGCAATTTAGCATGGCCAATCCACCTAGCCTTCTTTGGACTGTGGGATGAAACCAGAGTATCCGGAGGAAACCCGCACAGACAAAGGGAGAATGTACAAACTCCAAACAGACAGTTGTCCATGGGTGGAATCGAACCCGGGCCCCTGGCACCGCGAGACAGCAGTGCTAACCACTGAGTCACCACGCTGTCCCAGATGAGCCAGCAACTTATAGGTTGATGAGTCTCATATCAGTAGTACGGAAACTATTGGAGATATTTCTGACGGACAGAAATAATATCCATTTGGAAAAGCATGGGTTAATTAAGGATAGTCAGCATGGCTTTATCACAGGGAGGTCATCCTAACAAATCTGACAGAACTTTTCTTCAATGTGATCAAGAGTTTGGGCGGTGTTCAGTTTAGTTCAGTGGTTGTAATTTATATGGATTTGAAGCTTTTGACAAGATCACACATGGGAGACTGGTTGAGAAAGTAAAGCACATGGAACTGACGAAAAAATCTGAGTGAAATGGATCAGTAACTGGCTTAGTAATTTGACTCAAAGGGTAGTGAAAGAAGGCTGGTTTGAGTGACTGCAGGCCAGTGTCTAGCTGTGTACCACAAGGATCAGTACTGGAGCCCTTTGTTTATTATATACAGAAATGCTATAGATGGAAGTGTGAGGGGAAATATTAAGCAAATATGCTGATGGCACCAAAATTGGTAGGGTGGTTAATAGTGAAGGAGATGGTTATAGGTTACAGGAAGATACAGATGGGTTGGTTAGACAGGCAGGCAAGTGACAGATGGATTTAACCCTGTTAAGCGTGAGGTAATGCACTTTGGAAGAATAAACAAAGAGGGAGTACTTAATGAATAGCAGTACATACAGAAAATAAAATGGAACATAAAAAGCTATAAGATAATTGATTAGGGCTACGTAGAACAAATTAAGTAGAACAAATTAAGTATATATGAATAGAAAACAGTATGAGTAGGTTAATCAAATAACGTGACATAAAGGTAAACAGGCTGAAGGCCATAATGACATAATGTAATAGATTAGGGGTATTGAAACAATGGTAGCACAGTGTGATTAGGATAGTAACATCATGTAACATGTAAACAAATATTGAAGGCCATGATGACATAATGTAATAGATTATGTACAAAGTAGAAGACCATTGTGGCAGAAAATAATCATAATGTAATAGGTTAAGTTTAAAATAAAAGACCATTGTGGCAGGAGATAATCAGGATGGAATAAGTTAAGTCAAAAAAGTAGAAAACCATTGTGGCAGAAAGTAGATAGCAGAAAGTGATTCAGAAGACAAATAGCTTTCAAGGGGTAATAATGAGCTAACATAATTGGTCTGCTGCATAGCTTCAGAGAGATTACACGAACTAACATAATTGGTCATGCTGATAACCTCAGAAAAGCAAGGCAACTAAAAAGGTATAAAAAATAACAAGTCCCAAGGGTCGGAAGTGATCGAGAAGCCATTTTCTAATTGTCACAGCTTTTGTTTGCAAGTAAAAGTTTAACTTCTTGAAGAATTCTGTACGTCTCCTGGTGATTCTCCACGACATCCACTGGGTAATTCAGAGGAACATAAGCATCTTGGGGTAAGTATTCGCAGATACCTGAAGTTGACAGAGCACATGAACAGGATAACTGAGAAGGCATATGGGACGCTTGCTTTCATCAGTTGTGGCATAGAGTTTACGAGCAAGGAGGTAATGATGGACTTGTACAGAGTATTGGTTGGGCCACAGCTGGAGTACTGTGGGCAGTTCTGGTCACTTCGGTGCAGGAAGAATGGGTTAGCAAAAGAGAGGGGATACACTGGTGGTTACTGGAGATGGAGAAATCGAGATATAAAAAGGAGAGACTTCATAAACTTGGATTGTTTTTGTTAGAGCAGAGAAGGTTGCGGGGGCACATGATTGAGGTGTATAAGATTAATGAGAGGTATGGATAGGGTGAGTAGGGAGCAGCTGTTCCCCTTGTTTCATGGGTCAATCACTTGACACAACGTTTTAGGGTAAGGGGCAGGAGATTCAGACAGGATTTGAAAAAAAATAAATTTTCATTGAGAGGGTGGTCGAGATCTGGAATGCACTGTTTGGGAAGGTAATTCAGGTGGGAAGCCTTACAACGTTTAAAAAATATTTGGATGAGCACTTGAAAGTTCATAATATTCAAGGATATGGGGCAGGAAATTGGGATTAGTTAACCTTTCATGGAATAATTTTCAACGCAGATTTCATGGGCTGAAAGGCCTTTTCTGGAGTATATGACTGTATATGTTCAAAGCAATTATTGGTAGATAAAAAGAAGCTTCATCAATTTTCTCCTTATTGTCTTCTGTTGGATAGGGATTAGTGCGCTAATATTATTCAAAGAGAAAACTGGCATACAAGCATGACATTGTTACTGAGTGGAACAAAGCAGGCTCATGGCTCAAATGTTGGTATAAAATGTTGACCAGACAAGCAAGCAATACGTATTGGTCATACGTTACCACACATCAGAGGAGCTGTGAAGTCTATTAGTGCCGGAAAACTGCTAATGCCAATTTATAGGATGCTCAAACAACTTTACAATTTTAAATGAATGAACCAGCATGCCCTACTCGGTCAAGGGGATATGTTCCTGGGCTACTTTGGAAAGACTGTATCCACTAATCCCTTAAGTGTCCTCAATCATCTTTTCACACATTGAAATTTCATGTTCTCTCTGCTGAGAAATCAAAGGCCCAAAACTTTAGAAGACAAAAGAAAATTAATCCCAGAAAGAATTAAAAATTTTCTGAAGAAGAAACAAAAGGCTCCCCTTCAGACTTTAAGACTTTTATCGTTTTTTTTCCCCAGTCTGGAGGGGCCTTATATGAAGTACTTACAGTCTGTTTCATTTTACAAACTGGAATAGGAACAGAAATTGGCATTGTTTATGTGGGTGATTCTATCAAAACAAAAGACTTAGTCTTACAATGGAAACTGAGCAAGGCAAAAGCAGCTGAGGTGCAGTCTGTGGGCAAAAATAAAGAAAATAAAACCAAAATATTCAAAGGAACCAAAAGTGCTGGGTACAATTTGTGATCTGAAATTCAGTTTGGAAGACAGTAAAGTGGCTAAAATGAAACAGGATACGCTGTTCCCCAAGCTTCCCGACCACTTGAGCATCATTGCTCCAACTAACACCATCTCTTTATCTCACACTGTAGAGCATACATTCAGCAGTAGGAAGGGCTGCTTCCTGTCCAAACACTCAATTATTAGCACTATTAAAAAAGGACTATTAATTATTTTCAGTTTAGACACTGATTTATTTCTACTGGTATTTGCTACAATTGTGAAAGTGTTCAGTGGGTTCCAGAGTTATTTGAAGTTGCTGAAATCTATAGGGAGTGATGCAATGGCTGCTATACAGCTTATTCTAACTTGCAAAATTATGTACACAGACAACTTGCTCCAAGGATGGGCACCAAACTGTGCAATTTTCTTGAACTACAGCAGGACATGGATAATGAACAGAAGCCACACACAGTATTAAGTTGCTGGAAGAGAAGATAATCCCTCAGCATGAGGCCATATTCACCCTGTTTTGAAGAACCAATTCTCTCACAGCTACTTCAGCCGCGAACAGTATGCCTCCATTTCACCAAGCAGGTTCACACTGAAATTTGCCCCAGTGAAGAGTATGTGGTATTTTCAACTTTTCCCAGCTTACTATCAATACTTGCATTAGACAGAACATCGGAATGCAAAACCACAATAAAGCTGAAAATTCATTCAATTTCAAAGAGAAGCAGCTGAGTGAGCACACAGTTTCATAGGGATTTCAGGCTCTCCCACAGTCGATGGTGCCATTGGCCACATGTACATTGCAATGCCCATAAAACGTCATCTCACAGGTACCACAACTGGATGGTTTCTAGCTGCTGTGTGTGTAGCATGCCTTGCAGGCAAGTATTGTTATACCGGCAACAGTCACAGTGGACCGAACTTTATGTATGTTTGGCTGTGTGAGCTGCATTAAGTCTTTCTTAAATTTATTTTCGCATGGTACGTGAGCGTCACTGGCTGACCAGCATTTACAACCTATCCCTAGTTCCCCTCGAGAAGGTGGTGGTGAGCTGCCTTCTTAAATGGCTGTTGTCTGTGAACTGCAGGTAGACTCACTGTTAGGGAGAGACTTCCAGGATTTTGGCCCAGTGACAGTGAACAAACAGCAATATATTTGCAATTCAAGATGGTGAGTGGCTTGGAAGAGAATTTGCAGGTGTTTAGATTAGATTAGATTACCTACAGTGTGGAAACAGGCCCTTTGGCCCAACAAGTCTACACCGCCCCTTGAAGCATCCCACCCAGGCCCATTCCCATCCCCCTATAACCCACACACCCCTGAACACTAAAGGCAATTTAGCATGGCCAATCCACCTAGCCTGCACATCTTTGGACTGTAGGAGGAAACTGGAGCACCCGGAGGAAACCCACACAGACATGGGGAGAATGTGCAACCTCCACACAAACAGTCACCCGAGGCTGGAATCGAACCTGGGTCCCTGGCGCTGTGAGGCTGCAGTGCTAACCACTGAGTCACCGTGCCATCCCCATGATGTTGCCTTATATCTGCTGTTCTTGTCCTTTGAGATGGAAGTGGTCGTGGGTTTCGAAGGTGCTGTCTAAGGATCTTGAATGAATTTCCACAACACATTTTGTAGATAGTACATACTCCTACTATTGTGCATCAGTATTGGATGGAGTGAATGCTTATGGATGTGGTGTCAATCAATCAAACCAGATGCTTTGACCATGATGGTGTCAAGCTTCTTAAGTGTTATTGGAGCTATAATTCATCCAGCTCCCTTTTTCTGGCGTGATCAGTGCTGTGAGGCTCAGGAAGGTTTCTCATTGTATCGTACCAAATGCACTGTTCTGGAACAACGCACCCAATATCTACCAAAAGACCAGCTTCCTGGTACCACCACCTTATTTAAAATGCAATTCTTATTCCTGGCATTTTGAAGCTGCCCAACTCAGTGACAATCATTCAAAAGATGTCAGAGAATGGAAAGACAGTGCTGCAGTTCCCTGACAGGGTACTAGAGATCATGATCTATAGTGTGATACAAAGGAGTGGAGTCCTCACCCCACAGGCTAGCAGAGGAGATTGAGCCACCAGATCAGGGCAGCCTGGTTTAAAGTCATCACCCAGATTGGTGCCATCTCTACTGAGAAATAGCCAGTAATTGCTGTTAAGAGCAATCACTAAATTCCTACTTTCCAGCAGCACAGTGCCACACTCTTCTCTCCAGTATCTCTCTCTCTCACTCATTCCCTGCTTCCATCTCCCATTGAGACTCATGCTCTACTAAGCTGCAACAAAATACTTCATTCAGAGGTAGTTAGACCTAGAGATGCCTGAGTCAGAGATAACACAGTGTGAAGCTGGAGGAACACACCAGACAGCATCAGAGGAGCAGGAAAGCTGACTTTTCAGGTCAGGACTCTTTCTGCTCCCAAACTTCCACTGCACTAACTCTGCATGCCTAATGTTGTGCCTACTACCTCATGCAGGACACCACCACCTTCAGCTGCAAGAACCTGCACTAATAAATCATGCCAACCCACTTAATCCTTCCCTTTCAAACATTTCAGGAGAAGACAGTCCACAAAAGGTCAAAAGAACCCAGAAGATAGAGGGGTGTCAACATTCAATTCCTTAGTCCTCAAAGATTCCCTGCCCTTGCAAGAGAAGACCAGGACCACTCGCAAAGGGATGTGGAGATATCCATATCCGTGAACGGAGTAACTACCAATATTCATTTTACTTCAACGCACACTATAAAGTCATAATTGTCTGAGGACCATGCAGCCTCTCCCTCATTACGGCCCTGTTTATCATTTGTTGCACTTCTAAATTCTAACCACCAGCTGTGACATCTCCTCTGGCGCACGTACAGACAACATGACCATCATCACATTGGAGAAATATCTATCTCCTCCAGAAGCCATCATATCAGATTCTGAGGGTGACAGTAGTGGGCAGAGCCTGGATCCCGAGTAGGAATGGTAGCAGTTAGGCGGAAGGGATGGCCCAGGGGTATCACGGGTCTGTTAATCCAGAGACCCAGATAATGCTCTGGGGATCCAGGTTTGAATCTCACCAAGGCAGATGGTGGAATTTGAACTCAATAAAATATCTGGAATTGAGAATCTTATGACCACGAATCCATTGTCGATTGTCACAAAAACCCATGACGTTCACTAACGTCTTTTAGAAAGGAAACGGTCATCTGGCCTACATGTAACTCCAGACCCACAGCAATGTGATTGACTCTTAACTGCCCTCTGGGCAATTAGGGATGAGCAATAAATGCTGGCTATCCAGCAACGCCCTCATCCTGTGAATGAATAAAGGGAAAAAAAAGTAGTTTTGGAGCCCGATACTCATGAGCAGCTCACTGAAACCATTCAGGAACGAAGCTCCAACGGCCACTGATACTAAGCAATGACAGAGACCAGACACCCGCTCAGCCCAGGCAAGATAGGACCATGTGGTGTCAACACTCCAGGACTTGGTCCACATGTGCAGGGAGAAACTAGAGCAGCAGGGACTTGTATGTGGAATGATATGGCCTAAATGCCAGAAACTGCAACATATGATTATCTGGTTGCCGCAATGGACAGGTTGGTGGCTGCCATGGAGTGTCATGCCCCATACCCTCAGAGACTGTTGGACAGGCATGCATGCCTGCACTCCATCACCTCAATCATTGGTTCTCGGGACTGAAGGTTTGGCAACAGAGAGAATGGAAAACCTGGCACTCACTCCATTTGCCACTGCCTCACAACAAGGCAGCACCCATCAAAAGTCTCACTGGATATTCCAGGAATTAGTGGGACCATCACCCACACTGTTTCTGCCCCTCCAATCCATGAAAATTGCAGCCTCTGGCAAGGCAACTTTTGGCATGATCTGGTCCAGGAGACTACAAAAAGTCCCAGATTTGTCCAAGCAAACCTCTACAGACAATGGGTTCCACTACCAAGTAGCTCCCTGCAGAACAGCTGTGGTACCAGGAACTGCACTAAGATGTAGTTGGAAGGGGAGGATAAATCATAGACTTCTGAGAAGTTGACCATGGCACTGAAAAAAGGCCCCATGGTCAATGGAGTATGAGCCGATCAATAACAGCTATTCTAATTCAATTTACTAGCACCGAGCCTTGTATGTACTGGCATGGTGAATGCACATTAAAATAATTCTTAAGCGTTGTGAGGAAAGAAAGGAAACTTATTGAAGGCATGGGTGACAGTGCACAGCGCATTGTTTTCACCCTAGATCTGTTTGTAATAATGCAACATGATGTCTAATTTCATAGCTACACAGGATGTATTATGGATCGAATCTCTGTAGAGAGAGAACTGGCTGCAACATCCGGAAAACAAGATGAGCAATAACTAAACAGGGAAATGGATACTGCTGACACCATTGTCCCTAGCCCTAGCTCCTGTGCGCAAAGGTTTTGGTGTGAATGAAATGGTCTCTGACATCTGGGCACAGATGTGCACAACAAATAGGGAGTCAATTCATTAGACGGCCAGGGATTAGGGAGCCCATAGGTCAGTGTCTTGTCTAGTGGATGGGACAGTGCTGTTTCCTTCAAATTCCAACACAATAGAAGGCAACTGAGAGTGATCTTCACTCACTGGCTTCCAGCTTCTGCTTGGGCAAGCCTGCAGCTTTTTAGTCTGGATGGGCCATACATATTGTCCAGAATATCCAGATCTCCCTTCCTATAGGATTTACAAGAAGTGCTATCAGCTTCTCACCTCCCCAGTCTCTAAGTGTTTTAGAGAGGTATTATGACAGTTATGGGGCTGGCAAATATCGGATGTCAACATCTTTTGATGAAAAGTACAGCCAGATGGTGCCTATGGATCATGTTGAGAGCTGTTTGAGAGCTGAGCAACATAGAGGCTAGTTGCAGCCAGTTGTGAGCTGAAGGCACCAAGTGCCCGTTCTGACTTCCATGTCAAGATGTCTCAACAACTAGCTTATTCAACATGTTTGGCAAGATAGAAAGCTGAACACTGAGGCAGGTAACGGCGTGAATAAGCTTTCTAACAAAGAAAAAAGAAGAAAATCCCCCTTAATTGGGAACATGTCACTGTTTAGTGAGAAACATGCTTCATCACTTGACAAAGCATAAAGGACGCAGCAAAATGCTCCTGACAGAGTTTGGCTTCGCTGGACTTGTTAACGTATGAACAGTATTCATGACATTTGGTAAAATCCATTTCAGTATGCAAACATCCATGTTACTTTTACATTTTCTACTTCTTACCTCAGTACCATTACAACATTACTGTAATAACACTGAGTAAATTACACACAATTTAATAAACATAATAATTGTACTGAATGCACAAAACTTCAGCCTGAAAGTTTACAGATATGAAGCTGAAAACTTCAAAACAAGTTATTCCAGTTATTTTTAACTAAGTCCTCAGAACATTTTAAAAGTGAACACCACCAGAAAACGTGGATGAATTAAATCATATTTTTCATTTAAAAATTAAAGGAAGCTAGAATTAAAATAATTTACAAAATGTGTATTATTTAAATTTATATATCTAGGCTGAACAATGTTTTGCCTAATTGCTTTCTTTAAATTACGATAGGTTTGGATTAACTGGTTATAAACCTTAAATAACCAACCATTCTCTACTTAGCTCGAGTCCTCAGTATATGTCATCGTGTCATCTAGCTACTACACATTTTAGTTATACATTCTTTTAATTTGATTCTCAAAAATATATCTATCCCCAGCCACATCTAATATAACCTTGAAGATGCTGAAAGTACGTATTCGTCAAAAAAATACACTGACACATCAGGTTGCTTGACATGATTGCACTTTGGTAGATCCTGTGGCAGTGCTGGTGGAGCGATTTGAAATGGCCTGGGTAGATTCGGCACCAATTCTTTCTATTGGAATTAGTTAAAATTGCGATGAGTGCCCACACAAAATCTTCAACAGAAGAGTGGTTCACTCTTTGGAGTGAATTGAATGGAATTAGTTTTATTGCCACATGTAATCAAACGAGTACCCTGAAAAAGTTTACAGTTACCACATCACAGCGCCATCTTAGGTATAAAGGTGTCTGGGTACAGAGACTCAAGATCAAATTCTTAGACAACAAAAAAAATTACAAAAGTAAAGAAATAAATAGTGTAGCATTTCAGGTGATGGGAATAATTTTTCAAAAATTTAGTAAAAATTTCAGAATACCAGTCTTTCCATCCCAGTCCATGCCGGCATTGACTGTCAACGGATACTTCACCACCGCTTCCGCCAGACCCACTAACAGAATCGTCACCCCACTCTGGGCACCATCCCTTCACCACTAGGCCTACTTTACTGTCGTCGCTGAACCCACACTCACACCGGAACCAGGAGTCTCGAGGTCCACTGCCAGGCCAGGCCAAGAGTTCAGCTTTGGCTGTAGATGATGTCTTGCAGGTGCCACTATCTTGAATAGTCTGCTGGAGTTTTGCTGCCTCCGCCACCGGCCTATCACGGGAGAACATCCTGGCTGCTGCCGCCTATCGCCGGGAGAAGCCACGTCCGTCACTATACATGCAGCCCGCTCTTGATGCTGCCGACAAACCCAGCAAGGAAAAAAGAAGACAAAGAGGAAAATAAAGTGAAAGAAAACAGCAGAAGTAAAACAAGAGAGAGGAAAGCAGATGGGAGTGGGTGAGACCCGGGCAATAGACCACACGCAGCCCTGTTACTCCGCTGCCACCTTGCACCAGAAACCCTGCACAGAGGGCAGGAGTGTTGTTTATTAATACTCATTGTAATAATAACTAGTAACATTACATCTGAGTTAAATGATTATGTCCTATGAGACATCAGGCCGAACATAATGTACCTATTACCGTTAGCTGGAACTAGAACCACCAGCGTCAAGTACAATTGGTTACTCCTCTCAGGAATAATTCATTCTGACTGGCAGAACTTCTGATGTCAGTTAATTGTTTCAGGTACGAACTCATAACATGCTTGTAGATGAGAGTGACTTTTTGAGGAAATTTTAGCAAAGAGTAATGTGCTGATTAACTGATGGAAGTTGACATTATTACAACTGTAGTGAAAATGGTTTAATACTGAACTGCCATCAACTGACTTTAATAGTCAGAGACTTTCATAGACTAAAAACAGTTTAAAAGAAGACACTCTTAGCTGAAAATGGCTGCTGTAATCACCTGACAAGTACGGGCAACCCAGAAGGAATTTTAAGAGGTGCATAAAATTTACCACTTTAAAACAGAGACACACATTCATTATGGCATCCAAACATTCAAGTCTCTTGTTTTACTTTCACTTGTATGATAATTTCACAAGTTGGAGATAAAAAGTTGCCCACAACTATTTAGTTTGGAATGAAAATGACAAAAGAGACTCCAAAATCAGCAAAGGAACTGTATATCAACAACAGTCTTTGAATGAAAAGGAGGGGGAGAGAGAAAGAGAGAAGGGACATGGAATAGTAACAGCAAAAGATACTGAGAGCTGTGCTCTCCCTCAGTTAATCACTGGTTGCGGATGGGAAAGCAAATTGGAAAAAAAGTGTTCATTTCTTTGGAGAACAGTTATCTGCAACCTTTGCCACTACTAAGGAAACAGGATGACAGCTACAAAAACAAAGTTGCTGAAAAAGCTCAGCAGGTCTGGCAGTATCTGTGGAGGAGAAAACAGAGTTAACATTTCAGGTCCGGTGACCCTTCCTCAGAACTGCTAAACTTAGGTTTTGTTCTTGCAGAAAAAAAGTATTTAACATGCAACTGCCTTTACCATACTGTCTGTGTGGACACCCTCCCTTCCTTTCTAAATGTTATCTGTGTTTATGTGCTTGTGTTTGAAGTTGCAGTTCCTATTTTCATTGGTCTTAAGTAATGAAACTCTGCTGTCTTTCATGCAAGAAAACCTGAGAATTGGTTCTCCTTTAGTTTATGTCTGGTTAACTAAGTTTAAATGAAGTGTGTTAGTTAAAATCTAAATGACTAAAATGAAAGACTTTTTTTATTGATCAAGAGAGGAGCTGAACAGCACTCACTTAGTCAAAATGAACCATAAGATCAGCTTACAGATAACAGTGTGGAGCTGGAATATCACAGCAGACCAGGCAATATCAGAGGAGCAGGAAAGTTGACATTTCGGGTTGGGACCCTTCAGCTGGTTCCTAGATCAGTCTTTAAAACTCATGTATACCACTGGGATATTTAGCAGTCTGATGAAGCTTTTAAACGTAATAATACCAATAGTTTCAGGAAGAAAAAAAAATTTGGACTATTCATTCACATTTCCAGTGTTATCATGGTGCTCATTAACCTGGAATCTCATTGAGAACAAATCCATCTAATTCTGATTTTAAGCAAATGAAGGTTTCTTTTCCTAACACCATCCCTACCATTTGCTACCATTTTTAGTAAAATAAAAATTCTGCAGTTCCTGCTTTCCATCTTGCACTTAAATTTGTAAGTGATTCCTGGTGATCAAATTCTGTAAATGAAAGTCAAAACAAACAGATGCAGATGCTGGAAATCGGAAACAAAAAATAGAAATTGCTTGAAAAAAATACAGGAGGTCTGGTCCACTCTCCCTCTGCCTGAACCCCTCCATGTGGCCTTTAACCTGCACGTGACCTGTTCGTAGAGAACTGCTGACGACAGTGTTCTCAATATCTTTGCTCCACCCCACCCTTACCCTTCCTACCTATCTCCCGGTGACTTGTGCTGTCAGATTCGACCCTGACTTTGCAATCAAACCTGCTGAAAAAGGGTAGTGTGTTCCTGACTAGAATACAGACCTCAACGTTGCAGAGCTGAGCACCAGCTTTCAAACATGTCCTCCTATCTGCCCTGGAGAATGACCACACCATAGAACACGAGGCTATATAGTGTCCACAATGGCCACTAGTCGAATTTCATCAATGATTTCCACACTTTCTCCCCACCTCCCAACCACTGCCTCCAAGCTCATCATCCCCAAAATGCACATTTCTACTTCCTTCCCAAAATCCACAAACAGAACTGCCTGGCCAGACCCATTGTTTCTGCATGCTCCTACCCCACAGGACTTATCTTTTACTATGCAATGACTTGTTTTTTTCCTCCCCTTGACCAGTCCCTTTCCACATAAATCCACAGTTCTCCTGACACTTTACATCATTTCCAGTTCAAACACTCAAGCCACTTCCTCTTTACCACATATGCAACTCCTTTACACAAAAATCCCCCATCAGAATGGGGGATCAGGGCTCTCCACCTGGCAAAAAAAAGGGCCTGAACTGTCCCATTCACCATGACCCTTCTTTGTCTGGCCAATCTCACCCTGACTTCGAACAACTTCTCCTTTAATGCCTCCTAGTTCCTTCATGAAGGGGTGGAAGAGGATACCCCACATAGGCCAGTTATGCCCATCTCTTTGTGGGGGACATGGAACATTTTATTCCAGTTCTACTCTGATCCCACCCACAATTCTTTCTCCAGACAGTGCTATCATTGGTGCTGTTCCCCCTCTTTCTCCCAGAGCTTCACTTCCAATTTACAAGCCTCTCTCACCTTCACCTAGTCCATCCCTGACTCCTCTCTTCCCTTCATTGACACTTCAGTTTCCATTTCTGAGATATGTTGGCCACCAACATCTGGTACAAATTCACTGACCTCCGCAGCAAATTTGACAAACCATCCTCTTGTCTGCTTCCCAGAGAGACTATTCCACTCTCCCTGATCTTCCATCTTTGTTGCCCTCGACCGTGTCTCCCTCATTTCCCACAACACATCCCTCACACCCTGCCCCTGCAATAACTGCCCAGAGAGAATCCCCCTAGTCCTCACATGCCACCCCACCAACTTCCGGATACAACGCATCCTCCAACACTTGCGCTATCTACAATCCGACACCACCCTTCTCTGCCTTCTGGAGAGACCAGTCTCTCCAGGAATCCCTTGTCCGCTCCACACTCCCCTCCAACCCCACCACACTCAGCCCTTCCCCTGCAACCGCAGGAAATGCTACACTTGCCCACACACTTCCTCCTCACCCCCATCCCAGGCCCCAAAATGACTTTCCACATCAAGCAGATGTTCACCTGCACATCTGCCAACGTGGTATACTGCATCCACTGTACCCGTTGTGACTTCCTCTACATTGGGGAAACCAAGCGGAGGCTTGGGGACCGCTTTGCAGAACACCTCCGCTCAGTTCGCAATAAACAACTGCACCTCCCAGTTGCAAACCATTTTAACTCCCCCTCCCATTCTTTAGATGACATGTCCATCATGGGCCTCCTGCAGTGCCACAATGATGCCACCCAAAGGTTGCAGGAACAGCAACTCATATTCCATTTGGGAACCCTGCAGCCCAATGGTATCAATGTGGACTTCACCAGCTTCAAAATCTCCCCTTCCCCCACCGCATCCCGAAACCACCCCAGTTCATCCCCTCCCACCACTGCACCACACAACCAGCCCAGCTCTTCCCCTCCCCCCACTGCATCCCAAAACCAGCCCAGCCTGTCTCTGCCTCCCTAACCTGTTCTTCCTCTCACCCATCCCTTCCTCCCACCCCAAGCTGCACCTCCATTTCCTACCTACTAACCTCATCCCACCTCCTTGACCTGTCTGTCTTCCCTGGACTGACCTATCCCCTCCCTACCTCCCCACCTATACTCTACTCTCCACCTATCTTCTTTTCTCTCCATCCTCGGTCTGCCTCCCCCTCTCTCCCTATTTATTCCAGAACCCTCACCCCATCCCCCTCTCTGATGAAGGGTCTAGGCCCGAAAGGTCAGCTTTTGTGCTCCTGAGATGCTGCTTGGCCTGCTGTGTTCATCCAGCTTCACACTTTATTATCTTGTGTTCATCCAGCTCCCCACTTTGTTTGCTAAATGTCAGGTCCCAGTACAACACAAGTGTATACAAAGCAAATATCCGGTTTCCTCCAAAAAAGGTCCCAGATGTTTTTATAATTTGCAATCAGAAACTTAATCCAAGTCATTACAAGAGACCTAACAAGGTGTAGAGCTGGATGAACACAGAATTTCTGAAGAAGGGTTGAGGCCCGAAACGTCAGCCTTCCTGCTCCTCTGATGCTGCTTGGCCTGCTGTGTTCATCCAGCTCTATACCTTGTTATTTCAGATTCTCCAGCATCTGCAGTTCTTACCATCTCCAAGTCATAAGAACTAGGAGTCCCTCGAGCCAGCTCTGCCACTTCATATGAACTTGACTGATGGCATCGTGGCCTCAACGCCACTTTCCTGCCCACTCTCCATAACGCTTTAACCCATAGAATTCCTGCAGTGTAGAAACAGGCCCTTCAGCCCAACAAGTCCACATTGAACCTCAGAGCATCCCACCCAGACCCATCCCCCTGTAAACCCACCTAATCTACACCTCCCTGAACACTACAGGCAATTTAGCATGGCCAATCCACCTAATCTGCACATCTCTGGACTGTGGGAGAAAACTGGAGCACCTGGAGGAAACCCACACAGACACAGGGAGAATGTGCAAACTCCTCACACACTCACCCGAGGCCGAAATTGAACCCAGGTCCCTGGTGCTTTGAGGCAAGAGTGCTAACCACTGTGCCACCATGCTGCCCAAAGCACAGAAGAGGTGACTTGTCAGCGTATGGAGTCCCAACAAATGGGAATTACTCTAAAATTAGAAGTCCCACACTCCAGCATCTGGCCCATAGCCCCAAACACCACAAGTGCTCATCCACGCACCTTTTAAAAAAAAGAGTGAAGGTCTTGTGCCTCCATCCTAAAACCAAATCTCCAACCAAGGAGAGCAGCCACTCTCCATCTCCCCTGTCCAAGCACATCCCACATGCCCAAATGAGGACCTCCCAGCCCTCCTCACTCCAAAGATGATAATTGAACCCTTCCAGCCTCTGTTCATAGCAAAGAAAAAGCTATCTCCCTCAATTTAACTGTTTGACTACAGGTATACAGTGTAATAATTACAAGACTGAGAAATGCAGGGTCAGACAAGTAACATAATACAAATCAGTGCTCTTGCATCTGCTCAGAGGTCATCATAAACACTTAGTACAAGATACCAAAGTAAGTTTAAAAAATACTATATCCTCAGCTTGGCCAAAATAAGAATTTTTTTTGGCCACTGAAGTGAATTAGTTTTCACACTTCAGCAGGCAATTCGATCAGATGGGCTTGGCCATTTAAAACAATAACTTCTAGATTTCTATCCAAGGAGGGTTATGTATTTTAGCTAATCTTTTCATTCTTATTCTACCACTAAAACAACATGCAATTTCTATAATCAAATAGATTGGAACATAGGTATAACAACAAAGTCCAGGAAGCAAACATGCTGCTTTGATCAATAATTCATCTTTACTTGTGTAATTAGGTAACACCAACATCTGACAATTCATTCTCCACGTAATGTGGAACAACAGGTAGCTCAGGACAGTATGTTGTTGGAATGTGTAACTGAATTGGATTAACCTGTACAGTCCAATTGTTTAGCATTGTGAAAAAAGTGCTGATTTAAGTTTAATGCTTTACTGATGCAGACAATAGAATAGGTCATCTTTGAATTCACAAAGCATGTCACATAGAACATAGAACAATACAGCACAGAACAGACCCTTCAGCCCTCGATGTTGCGCCGACCTGTGAACTAATCTAAGCCCATCCCCCTACACTATCCCATCATCATCCATATGCTTATCCAAGCACTGTTTAAATGCCCCTGATGTGGCTGAGTTCACTACATTGGCAGGCAGAGCGTTCCATGCCCTTATCACTCTCTGAGTAAAGAACCTGCCTCTGATATCTGTCTTAAATCTATCACCCTTCAATTTGTAGCTATGCCCCCTCACACAAGCAGACGTCACCATCCGAGGAAAAAGACTCTCACTGTCCACCCTAGCTAATCCTCTGATCATCTTGTATGTCTGTATTAAATCCCCTCTTCGCCTTCTTCTCTCCAAATGAAGAAATATGAAAGCTAAAGACATGTGATCAACTGAAAACAGAAGTGAATCCGAGTAAGTAATTGTGAAACTTAAGCTATAATTGCAAATTCTCCATGTTCAAATCCATGAATTGCTGCTCCTCGGATCCTCTGGGAAGCCAGGGAGGAGATTGCCGAGCCTTTGGCATTGATCTTTAACTCGTCATTGTCTACAGGAATAGTGCCAGATGACTGGAGGATAGCAAATGTGGTTCCCCTGTTCAAGAAGGTGAGTAGAGACAACCCTGGAAATTATAGACCAGTGAGCCTTACCTCAGTTGTTGGTAAAGTGTTGGAAAAGGTTATAAGGGATAGGAGTTATAATCATCTAGAAAAGAATAAATTGATTAGGGATAGTCAGCACAGTTTTGTGAAGGGAAGGTCATGCCTCACAAACCTTATTGAGTTCTTTGAGAAGGTGACCAAACAGGTAGATGAGAGTAAACCGGTTGATGTGGTGTATATGGATTTCAGCAAGGCATTCGATAAGGTTCCCCACAATAGGCTATTGTACAAAATGCGGAGGAATGGAATTGTGGGAGATATAGCAGTTTGGATCTGAAATTGGCTTGCTGAAAGAAGACAGAGGGTGGTAGTTTGATGGGAAATGTTCATCCTGGAGACCAGTGACTAGTGGTGTACCGCAAGGGTCAGTGTTGGGTCCACTGCTGTTTGTCATTTTTATAAATGACCTGGATGAGGGCGTAGAAGGATGGGTTAGTAAATTTGCAGACGACACTAAAGTCGGTGGAGTTGTGGAGAGTGGCGAAGGATGCTGTAGGTTGCAGAGAGACATAGATAAGCTGCAGAGCTGGGCTGAGAGGTGGTAAGTGGAGTTTAGTGCAGACAAGTGTGAGGTGATGCACTTTGGTAGGAGTAACCGGAAGGCAAAGTACTGGGCTAATGGTAAGATTCTTAGCAGTGTAGATGAGCAGAGAGATCTCGGTGTCCATGTACACAGATCCTTGAAAGTTGCCACCCAGGTTGACAGGGCTGTTAAGAAGGTATACAGTGTTTTAACTTTTATTAATAGAGGGATCGAGTTCCGGAACCAAGAGGTTACGGTGAAGCTGTACAAAACTCTGGTGCGGCCGCACTTGGAGTATTGTGTACAGTTCTGGTCACCGCATTATAAGAAGGATCTGGAAGCTTTGGAAAGGGTGCAGAGGAGATTTACTAGGATGTTGCCTGGTATGGAGGGAAGGTCTTACGAGGAAAGGCTGAGGGACTTGAGGCTGTTTTCATTAGGGAGAAGGTGGTTGAGAGGTGACTTAATTGAAACATAAAATAATCAGAGGGTCAGATAGGGTGGATAGGGAGAGCCTTTTTCCTAGGATGGTAACAGTGAGCACGAGGGGGCACAGCTTTAAATTGAGGGATGAAATATATAGGACAGATGTCAGAGGTAGTTTCTTTACTCAGAGAGTAGTAAGGTGATAGGTGACAGCCTGACATTTGAAGGAGCTGTTGAGCACTTGGGATGAAGACTAAACCAGACATAATATGGTCACGGGTTTCAAAAGCTCCAGAGTGAGCAGACTTCAACCATGTTCAGCTTTGTTTCTTACAAAACACTGATCAAGGTTAATTTTATGTCCTAACATGGACTAGTTAAGTGCCAACGGTAGTATATTCGCCAACTTTAGGTACATTTAAGTCGTCATTGGACAAGCATATGGACGTACATGGAATAGTGTAGGTTAGACGGGCTTGAGATCGGTATGACAGGTCGGCACAACGTTGAGGGCCGAAGGGCCTGTACTGTGCTGTATTGTTCTGTGTTCTATGTTCTAAGTCAGGTATTGAGATTATTAGGGGATTACCAGAAAAAGTTGGGTTCCTTCAGAACCCCAGTGGAAAAAAACACAAACATCACCACTCAGAAGCAGTACTCTGTACCACATAAGAATCACGGCAGAAATTCATGAAGGCTCTTTATATCCCATCTTCCAAATTTTGGACCACCACAATCTAGAAGAACAAAGACAGCAGATACATGGGAAAAACCACCACAACCTGCAATTTCTTTCCAAGCCACTCACCATCGTGACCTGGAAAGGTAATTGCTATCCCAGCAACATCTTTGGGTCAAAATCTTGGGATATCCTCCCTATTGGCACAACGGGTGCATCCACACTAACTGGATTACCGTACAGCAAAAAGGCATATCACTACCACCTTCAAGAGCAACTAGGAAACGGTCAATAAAGCACACATGCCATGAATGTATTAAAAAAAAACGTAAAAAGCATACTGGCAACATTGGGCCTGCCCAATTGTGGTGGTCTGTTTTCTCACTTATGCTATCATCCTGACATGATGCATTTCTTTCCATTAGATCATAAGCAAGTTAAAAAGAACATTGGCTTTCTTTCTTCTTTCATACTAAGGGGACCCTGGATAGCTTATCTGTACTAACTTTTATAGACTGAAAAAGTACTTGCACTCTACCAATTACCATGTCCCCACATCTTTAACTGGTAAACTTAATTTTGCTCTGGTTTAACTTGAAGCTATGGAACCAAATTTCATCCTGTGAATGAAGGCCCTTTGTCATGTCATTAATGACAAGTTACAATTGTTCTTCCAGTCTTTCAGTTTACTTTGGACTTAAGTGTCCAAAAGAATGACAATGGATTTTCAAAGCAATAAAAATGTTGGTTCTTAATGGAAGAAATTTGGGAAATATTTTACTTTTGCTGACATAACAGCTGTTAGTGTTAAAATGAATATCAAATATAATAGAATAAAACTGTGGATGCTGGAAATATGAAAAACAGAAAGTGCTGGTGAAACTCAGCAAGTCTGGCAGCATCTGTGGAAGGAAAGCAGAGTTAATATGTAGTCTGGCAACTCTTGTTCAGAATGCATAATAGCTTGATCCATATAAAATCTATAATTTTGCCGTTACCTTTTATGTATGGGTTAAACAAGACAATGCTACTCTTTATCTGGATGCATGGTTTCATTCTCCACTAAAATCAACATAAATGTACATTTTTTGTCTTTGTTTCTGATGATTCTACTGTGGATCTTGCATCCATGTCCTTTCCCCATCACTAATTAAGCCTGACCAACTGACTTCTAGTGGCACTTAACTAGTCCATGTTAGGACATAAAATTAACCTTGATCAGTGTTTTGTAAGAAACAAAGCTGAACATGGTTGAAGTCTGCTCACTCTGGAGCTTTTGAAACCTGTGACCATATTATGTCTGGTTTAGTCTTCATCCCAAGTGCTCAACAGCTCCTTCAAATGTCAGGCTGTCACCTATCAACAGTTTGGTCTATTATATTTCCTTCAAACCTCAAACCTCAAACACTTGCTTTTGGGAAGTCAGAGTTTCAATTAGTTCTTCAGTTCTCCCATAATCCAAGAATGGTTTCATCACTAGCTAAAATTGAAGTATTTTGGAAAATATGGCTTCAGGTGCCGGTGTTCTATGTTTACTTGTACTAACTTCTCATACAAGTCATCTTTAGGGAAGGTAGGTGCAAAACAGATTGTTTTGTAGTAGATTCACAGGCTGCCCACGTTCTATCACATACAACTGTACTTGACTCCAAATGTAAGCTATACCTTTCTGTACATTTCCTGTACCTCAGTCACATTCATTCTCAGGTTTTCCCAATTAATGCTGATTTTTAATGATTAAAATCATTTTGTGCTAAGTTAAATTCAATCTTTTCAAGAAAGGCACTGGTGGTTGTCATTACTTAGGTGTTACACCAGCAACAACTTTATTTATTGCCACATATTTTCAGGAAAACACAAGAACAAAGGAATTCAAGATCTCTTTTGCAATGCCGTTGCAATAATGGTTTTTTTCCCCCAAATCACCTGAAATCCCAGCAGGGGTCAGGTGATTATAGCATTTCACATGCCTTTACCAACTACAGGAACAGTAAGAATGAGACCTAAATGGCAGACAAGTTCTGGAGGTCCCGCAGTGGAAGAGGGACTGATTCTTTTAGTAGAAAACAGCAGTTTCCCCAAGCAGGCCGAGATAGAAGTGGCTGATTAAATTATGAGCATGAGTCTGGTCCCTGGAAAAATAGGAAAAAACCTTTAAAATCAGTATACTGCCCTTAAAGATTTAATCATTTCATATGAACAATAAAACGTGAGTGATATCCCATTTTCAGGTATTAACTTCAACAGAGACCTTCCCAGCATTCCACAGCACAGCACTCAGACCAGTATACTTTGCGGGTTCACTCAATCCAGGCAATCTCATCTTCTTTTGAAGTGTACAAAATCATGACGGGCATAGATGCGATGAATGCATTTAGTCTTTTTCCCCAGAGATGCAGAATTGAAAACTAGAGGGCATAGGTTTAAGGTGAGAAGGGATAGAATTAAGAAGGACCAGAGGGGCAACTTCTTCAGAGTGGTCTGTATATGGAATAGGCTGCCAGAGAAAGTGGCGGAAAAGAGGTACAATATCAACATTTAAAAACATTTGGATAGGTACATGGATGAGAAGGGTTTAAGAGGGATATGGACTGAATGCAGGCAATTAGAACTAGCTGAGTGGGCAATAGTCAGATGAACCAGTTTGGGCCAGAGGGCCTGTTCCCCTGCTGTATTACTCTATGACTCTTTGACTGCATCTAATTTGAAAATGCAGTGTCATTTTGTAGCATTTCACACCCATGCCTCCCAAAAGTCTCTTTTCACTCCATGTCTCACACTCCTAACTCTGTCACTTGCAGAAAAAGGAAGGTAGGCATTGAATTAGGACTCTAAAACTGGCAGGGAGTGGTGATGAGATGAGTGGAGACTGGTGATGAGGTGGTAGGCAGGTTTTCACTGAAAAAGTAGTTTACCTCCAAAACTTTGAAAACCACCTGTGCAGCTTCAAAGATAACAAGGTGTAGAGTTGGATGGACACAGCAGGCCAAACAGCATCAAAGGAGCAGGAAAGCTGAAGGGTCTAGGCCTGAAACGTCAGCTTTCCTGCTCCTATGATGCTGCTTGGCCTGCTGTGTTCATCCAACTCTACACCTTGTTGTCTCAGATTCTGCAGTTCCTTTTATCTCTGTGCAGCTTCAAGTCTGGTTGTGAACACTGAACTTTCACAGGCAGTTCATCAGCTAAGCAGATTCAGTATTTAAAGGCGTCCAAAGATGCTCAGCAAACATGTTTTCCGGCTGTCAAAGCCAGAATCCTTGGCTAAACCTGAACTAACTGACTTAAAAATTTACCTACATTGCAGCTCTTACAGATTCCATGAATGCAGACCAGACATAGACAGAATCACATAGGGTTTCCAAGCCACGTTTGCTTTAACTCCCACCCATTCTTGGCAATTAAACATCTGCACTTTTGTTTTCAGAAAAGGAGTGATTTTGGAACTGAAGTGGTACAAAATTCCAAGGTTGTGCTGAATTTCATAGGACTGGACAACCAAGACAGCTGAAACATTCATGATTAACTGCAAAGTTATGGTTAAGAGCTTTCACAAATTCTGCAACTTTACTTGGAAGGGCTACAAACTCAGGAAGTGCTAATACGTGTTCTTTGGTGCATGGACAGTTCTCTATGCACTGAAAGTGGTTCCTAGACATTACTGCTGACCACTGCAAAGAGCCAAGACTTATTAGGTTTCAGGAAACCTACTTAGCAGTGAGTAACATCAAGAAAGCAGTTCAAAGTATAAACTTACCTGCCCTGCAGATTTGAGATTCTTTTTCCCACAGGTGCTCGATGTTTAGAGGGATTCCCAAGTTTTCTATGTAATAACAATTTGCATTTATATAGCACCTAGTGTTCAACATGTCAATTGTACTTCATGATGAGAATGACAGAAGACTATCCAATGTAGCTCTTTAATTGTGAACAATTTCAAAACCCAACTGCAAATGATAAAATGAACCTAAAAATTTTCTAAGTCAAAGAAATTCCAAATATCACCTTGTAACCATCATTCCCGCTCCCCCTCCCCTAAAACTGCGATACAAGAACAAAATGAAACAAACAATATTGGAGAAACTCAGGTCTTGGGGAGAGAGAGGGAAAGTGAGAGAGCTAGAGAAAAAATAAGAAAAAAGAGAAACAGAGTCACTAAATACTTCTAACAAATTTGGTGCCCACAGAAAGTTACTTCTAGCAGAAACAAACCAGAAATTGCTGGCCAAACTTAACGGGACCAGCAGCTTCTGGGAAGAGAAAGCAGAGTTAACATTGAGTCAAATGATTTATCATCAGAACAGGAAAAGTGTATTTAGCCGAAGACAACGTGGGGAGGAGGGAGGCAACAGAAGAGGTTAACAGATAGGTAGCGACGGAGCCCGGAAAGTGTGACAGACAGTGCAAGAGCATGAGAGATAAAGGGGTAGGCAAAACAAGAGATTATTCATTGTCATTCATCATAGAAAGGAACCTGAATAAATGATAAGAGTAGAGATTAGGAGACAATGGGTAGGCTTTGCTGAAAGAAACCATATCATGGAGGATTGAGTGTGGGGGTGAGTTTAAAAAAAAGCATTGAAGGATAGAATAAGCCTTTGATTGCAAAGTTGATTCTTAGAAGCTGCAGAATCACCAAGCAGAAAATGAGATACTCTCCTCAAACTTGCACTGACGCTCATTGGAACACCGCAGCAGGCCTGAGAAAAAATACTGGTGTTTGAATATCGTGTTGTTGAAGTGGTGGCAGTTGGAAGCTGAGGGCCATTTTTAATAGCATGGCCACTTGGTAGATTGGTGAGGGATAACACAGGCAAAGTAATTGAGACCACACTGAACAACAAAAACTGCAGACTACATTGAATGAAGTCCAAATAAATCACTGCTTCACTTGTAAGATATCTTTGGGGCCTTGGACAGAGAGAGGGAAAGACGTAAACAAGCAGTGTTCTATATTCTGTGATTACATGGAAGATGCCATGGGGATTTGGGAGATGTTAGGGATGGACGAGGAATAGATCGGTATATCCTGGAGGGAATGGCTCCTGAGGAATCCTGACAAAGGGGGCATGCGGAATGTCTATGTCATTGTAACATCAAGATGGAGGTGACAGAAATGGCAGCTTTCAATCCTTTGGATGCAGGGACTACCAATGGGTCCCTATGGTTGTTGCGGAAGGGAACGAAGAGAGAGTGAAGAAGATGGATTGGACACAGCCAAGAGTCCTGTCAACCATAGTAGTGGAGGATCCTTGCTTAAGGAAGGGGGTGAACATTTCTGAGCATATCCCTCCCTGCATAAGGGTGCCATCATCAGATGAGTTGTGATGGAAATGGATAAACTGGGAGAATAGGATGAGTCCTTACAAAAAGCAGGGTGCGAAGATGTATAGTCAAGCTAACTGTGGAACTCAGTGGATTTGTAATGGATAATCAATGGCTAGCCTAGCTGCAGAAATGGAAACACATCTGGAGGAAGAGAAGGGAGCAGAGATGGACCAAGTGAAGGAGAGAGCAAGGTGGAAAATTAAAAGCAAAATTGATCAATTTTGAGTTCCAGATGAGGGAGGGAAGTAGCACCAATGGCAACATTGATGTACCAGAGAACATTGTGGTGAAGAGCCCAATAGAACTGCGACAAGGGAATGTTCCGTATACCACACAAAAAAAGGGACAGGCATAACTCAAGTCCATGCAGATACTCAAGGCCTCATCTTTGAAAGAGAGACGAGTTAAAGCAAAGTTGCTCAATGTGAGGATGAACTAAGTCAAGCAGAGGAGGGTTGTTGTGGACGCAAACAGTTTAGGTCTTTTCCACGTGCCCCCCACCCCCAAGGAAAACACATACAGTCCTAGAACTATCCTGATGGGGGAAATGGACAGCTAAAGGAATTGCCCAGTCATGGTGAAGAGGAGGCAGCTTCTGCCCACGTGTTAATGCCTGAAAGAAAAAAGGTAAGTTTCTTCTAAGCACATCAAATGAAGTGGCATTTGGGGAACCAAACAACTCTAAGGCAGTTCAAGTCAGTGCTGAAGAAGACAAAGGTTCAGAGTGTGCATAGGGCTGCACAGATTGTACCCTTCCCACTTACATCTATGATTCTTCTGTCACTTTATAGCAATTTAAAACTTGCAGTTCATGGGCACTTCTAGGCCACACTGGTGCACTCCTTCCCCACTGCCAACACTCCCAATGGTATCTTCCCATGAAATCACAGAACATGTAACACCTGCCCATTTCCCTCCTCCCTATTTAATGCCCCAGATATGCTTTCCAGGTGAAGGAGTTATTTACCTGTACTTCATTCAATCTAGTTTACTGAAATAGCTGTTGAGAGTGGTCTTTTCTACATTGAAGAGAAAAAAAACACAAACTGAGCAAAGATAATAAAATGTGAGGCTGGATGAACACAGCAGGCCCAGCAGCATCTCAGGCCCAAAACGTCAGCTTTTGTGCTCCTAGACCCTTCATCAGAGAGGGGGATGGGGTGAGGGTACTGGAATAAACCCTCCTCCCTCCAGAACTCCCTATTTATTCCAGAACCCTCACCCCATCCCCCTCTCTGATGAAGGGTCTAGGCCCAAAACGTCAGCTTTTGTGCTCCTGAGATGCTGCTGGGTGTGCTGTGTTCATCCAGCCTCACATTTTATTATCTTGGATTCTCCAGCATCTGCAGTTCCCATTATCACTAACACAAACTGAGCAACTGCTTTGTAGACATTATTCCATAAAAATGACACCAGGTTTCCTGTTGCCTATCACCTCAACACTCTGACAATCAACATTTTTACCACATGCCTGCTGCAATGTTTCATTGAGCCTCAGCTCAAGCTCAAAACAGCATCACATTTTCTCCTTAGGGGACCCCTACAGCCTCCCAGACTCCACATATAGTTCAATAAATTTTACAACCTGATTCAATCCTTCCTTTTTTTTAAATAGCATGCAGGTGCCAGTGTTGGGCTCGGGTGAACAAAGTCATAGGTCAGGTGACAAAGGAACAGCACTCGAAGCTTGTGATTTCAAACATACCAGTTGAAACACGACCTGATGTCATATTATTATTTTAAAAAGCAACCACCGCCCCCGCCAGCGCTAACAGGACATGGCTGCTTTTGACACAGCCAACCCCTTCTTTCCTTCTGACAACTCTCATCACCACTCATTTAGTTTCCTTTCTTTAGTATCAATAATCCACTGGTTTGCCCATCCCTCTGGGCTCCACCTCCCCAACACCTCTTCAGCATAAATAGTACTTTATTTTCTTAACTGGTATCACTTGATGAAGAATCACATGACTCAAAACATTTATTCTGCTTTCTCCCCACATATGTATGCTAACAGATCTGCTGAGTCTTGCCCGCAATTTCTGTTTTTGTTGTCAATCCCCAGCGTCCGCAGATTTAGTGTACCTCCAGCAGAAACTTAGTTGAGCGAATCAAATGCTAGAACTTGCTTTATGACCACTTTTGGTGTAAAACCATGAGATGTTGTCCCAACCAAAAAAGAAGCTATTTATATCAGGAGTAAAAGAATTACGAGATTAATGATCGCCTGTGGTGAACTAACCAATTGAATACTCACTGCGGCGGGCAAGATCACGTGGTTAGTGGAGTTGCGTCAGCTTGGCTTCCAACTCAAAGCCCAACTTGGACCACACTTTAAAATAACGAGGTGTATAGCTGGATGAACACAGCAGGCCGAGCAGCATCACAGGAGCAGGAAAGCTGACGTGGGTATTTCTGTAGAAGGGTCCAGGCTCGAAAAGTCCGTTTTCCTGCTCCTTTGATGCTGCCTGGCCTGCTGTGTTCATCCAGCTCTACACCGTGTTATCTCAGATTCTCCAGCATCGGCAGCTCCTGCTATCTATGGATTATAATTTCGTTTAGAATGTGACTGATGCTGAAATGTGACTGAAAAAAAAACATAGACAAGAAAATATGGAAACTGAAAATAACTTATGCAGGCCATGAAAAAGCTACCAAAATGTTCCTGATCAACAGATTTTTTTTAAGGATTAATGACATTCAGCGCTAAAAGGAAGAATGTACAGATTCTGGACCAACGTTGCAAAAAAAAACTTGCGATTCAATAATCGCCTCGAGGCCCAGGGAAACTCAATAAAGGGATGAATGGGAGCAAAATTGCATTAAAATGCCATAGGCCTCAAAGACAAAAATGGAAATTGTTGGAAAAAAGAACTCAGCAGGTCTGGCAGCATCCGAAGAGAGAAATCAGAGTTAACGATTCGAGCCGAGTGGCTCAGAACTCAACCCGAAATGTTAACACTGATTTTCCTCCACAGATGCTGCCACACCTGCAGAAGTTTTCCAGAAATTTCTATTTTTGCTTCTGATTTACAGCACCCGCAGTTGTTTTGGTTTTAATAAGCCTCAAAGGTTAGGTTGCTCTCTGACATACAGTCATATCTGCTAAATTTCCGCTCGCTGTGAACCTGCAGTGTTTTCTGGTTTTATTTTGCCTTTCCCCATGTTTTTCTATTAATGAAACTGCTGATTTCGCACGAACAATTTGAAACTTCAACAACACACTGACACCAGTCACATTTGCTTTGGACTCCAAGTGTTAGGGTTATTCTTTTGTTAGTGGTGATACCACTACCAATTTGCATTTTAAATTGTCACCGTTTATGAAAGTGTGAAAACAAATCTACTCTCTACTTCCAGTACCCGTTAGAAGTACAAATACAGTTTCCCCCAGTTTATTGACATTAATGAATACCATGACCGAGGTTGCACAGAAGAAAGTTTCATGTACATTTTTATGGGTATATTACACGTTCTCATAATCGTCGTACAATGCACTAATGTAAGTCAGTCAAGCACCTCCAGAGGTATAAACAATGATTGGGGTAGTTGTCCAACTTCCTCAGTGAACCAACAGGCATGGGTGCTGGATTTGGATGTTCTTCGCGCTCATTTAAATTAGATAATGAAAGAGTTAAAATTTCAGTCTACCAGTAAAAGGTTTTAACACGGAAGAACTGTACAGAAGAATTTGGCCAAACATTCGAAAGTTCACCCCCGAAACTCAGTTCTGAATCTTGCGCATGTAAAGTTCTTAAATGTCACCAGTGTTATTCTCAATTTGCTTCTTAATGAAATGGGGACTGCTTCAAGCACATGTAGTTCAGGTAGGCCAGTAGACAGTTTGACGACTTAGATTCTCCGTTTCACCACAAATCTGCTGCCTATTTCAGGATTTCTGTTGTGATAGATACGTTCTATAGTAATGTTCGCCGAGTCCAAGAGAGGCTGCTTCCCGTGCTACATTAAATTGTCTTAAAAATAAAAGCATTCTTCAGGATAGGCGTGGGGGATAGCTCCTGAGCCACTTGAGCTCGCCATTTAATAATATCGTGAGTGATCCACACTTCCACGCCTTTCCCCACCGAATTCCCACAACCTTGTACGCTACTCGTAATCGTAAATTCATCAATACCTATCCTAAACACACTTAAAAGACTCAGCTCCCATAGCCTGTGATAGACAACATCAGAATTTCCCAAACATCTAGTAAATTAAATTATCCACATTTCAGAATTAACCATTTTGTAAAAACAAATTGTTCCCCCCACCTCTCCATCCCCATTCTAGACTCCCCAAACAGGAAACATGTTTTACCCTGTGGGTTGTGAGGAAGGGTCACCGGATCCAAAACATTAACTCTGATTTTTCTTCACAGATGCTGCAGAACCTGCTGAGCTTTTCCAGCAATTTGTGGTTTTGTTTCTGATTAACAGCATCCGCAGTTCTTTCAGTTTTTCCGTTTTACCGGAAATATTAGGACTTTGGAACCAATTATCTTAGAAGATAGATTTTTATGACTATAACTTTTGTTTTAAAGAAATTATTCATTCCAGACATATGACACTATGAAGACAGTGTCTATGTTTGGAACGTAGATTGTGACAAAATTGAAATTGGACTTGCAACCTTTAAGGTAGAAGAAATTTACAGCAGAAAGTTAATGCCACCTAAGGTTCATTGCAGAGCTTTCATATTGCAGCATTTCTTAACCAATCCTGAGTCAAAATGAATTTACACACATTTCATTGACAAAACTATTGGACTCCAATCTGAAGTGCGGGGCATTAACTCTTTTCACTATTGATTCTCCAGCAGTGACTCAATCCGCAGAAGAAACCTATGTCCTTTTCACATTACACTTAATATGGCTCAACTTACTTGTTTCCTTCTAATATGAAATATAATACAAATTTTAACGATTGCGGTATTGTCTATGGGAAGCCAGTTTGTTTTCACAAAGCTTCAAATTTCTTTTAAGCACAATGCAGCTAAGGTGCAGACTACTAACGTCATTGCTTAACGAGATACGTAGCAAACGCGCGTTTATTTTAAACACTGGAACTCCAAATACCAATATCTTGTCTGTTGTTGTTTATGTATTAGGCAAGTTTTAAGGAAGATTTTTCCTCTCATCCACAAGTCGGTAGTTATCTGGATCTCATTAGAAAGGATGGTAGAGGCAGGAACCATCTGAACATTTCAATAGCACGTTAATAAATATTTGAAATATGGCATACAAGGTGGGCCAAATGCTTAAAAATTAAAGTAAATGGTATTGAAGACGATGGACAAACACGATGGGCCAAGAGTCACATTCCTGTAAAGTTGACTATATTGAACAGAAAAAGCAATGGTGACAGCTGAGGGATGAATAATTTCTCATATGTATCTTTAAGATCCAGAATGCATCGTCTTAGTGTGAGTAGATTCAAAGCTTTCAGAAGAGAATTGGACAATTATCAAAACATTTGCAGCGCTAGAAAAACGATGTAACAGCAGGAACCTTCCAGGAAACCTACTGAAACAACGGACCTAATAATCTCTTGCGTTTCTGTATCCATTCTGTGCACTGTTACCAAATTCTAATACAAACGTTTTACATTACTCTAGATAACCTGAAATATTTGGAATGTGGTTATATTTATAAACAAAAACAAAAAATGCTGAAGAACTCAGTAGGTCTGGCAGCATCTGTGGAATGAAAGCAGAGTTAATATTAAACTCAGTTCTTTGTTTTTTATGATTACATTCATAGTTGGGAAGTGTGGGTTATTCCTTCAAGCAACTGGGGCGTGACCAGTCCATAAAATTGTTAAGATTGACAAAATATTTAAAGAGGTAGATTTTTGAAATAGTAGGAACTTGATGAGCGGCACCAAGGAGTACTGAGGCAGACCCGCCATGATTTTGTTGAGGACGGACAGGCTTGAGGGTACCAAAAGTCTATTCGTGCTCCTATTTCTTATGTTATTATTTTGAAAATATTTTTCAATATTGATCAGAAGTCATCTGCATCGATTTTCAGGGAACTGAAACTTTTGGTGACAACTAGCTTTTTAGCCTTCAAGTTTTTCAGATCTTTAATGCCCATCGAAACTGGTCAGGAGCATTCGACGGAGCAGTATTTATAGCAGATATAATGTAAATAAAAACAAGACTGAGCAAACGAGTACACAATATCGCTAAAGGGAATTATTCCAATGACAAATTTGACTTAAATATCTGAAGACGTTTCACAGTTCAACTATTGAATTGACAAGTATCCCAACTGAATGCAATATTAATGGAGGCGCGGTGGCCAGGACTATTGTCACCCAGCACCAGCGTCACGGGTTCGATCCTAGCCTTGCGAGTGTGGGACTTGCATGTTCTGCCTGTATCTACATGGTCCCCGCTGGGTGCTTGGGCTTCTTCGCAAAGTTCAAAGATGTGCATGTTTAAAATTCTCCCCCGTGTCCAATGATGCCGAGGTGGATGAGCCATGGTAAATGTGGAGTTATAGGGATATAGTAAGGGGCTGTGTCTGGATTGGATACTTTTAGGGAAGCCTGTACAAACTTAATGGGCCGAGCGGCCTCTTTCTGAACTGCAGGGGATCTGTGTAAGTCATCCTTTATTTGTGGGCATTACAGAAAGTGATTTCAAGTAGCCATGACATTATTGACCATTGAACTGACATACCTCAACAGCCTTTACAATCTATTTGTTTTATTGAATAATTAAACGCTCCTATCAAGTTTACAACAAATATTTCAAAAGATTCTGTACAATCACATTAAAAAAAAGTTTCTAAGACCCGTTAGTATTTCTCTGCAAAGGAATACTAAAGTAATGGAAGCATGTAATACAGACTTCTACAGACAGCAATTGTAAAATGTAACGCCTCCCCATCTAGTGTCACAAATGGGTTTTGCATTTACAGAAAAATTATTTCCGTTATCGCTTTAAAACGCTTCCAAATCAGTGTTTTGTTTTATTCTAAAAAAAATGAAAACACGAAGAACAGGAATGAAGACCGCAAAAGGCGAGGACAAGTTATTTTACTCGTGTTGCTGGAAAGCGGATTCACCCGCAAAGATTTTCTTCCGGAACAAATATTTTAAATCTTACATAAGAGCAGAGCGAATGAATCTTGGCGTTCAATTTTAGGGCACTTTAGATTCCAAGTCAACAAAGGCACGGTGACTCAGTGGTTAGCACTGCTGCTCCACAGCGCCGGGAACCCGGATTCGATTCCACCCTCAGACGACTGTCTATGTGGAGTTTGCACGTTCTCTCAGTGGGCTTTCTCCCACAGTTAAAAAATGTGCAGGCTAGGTGAATTAGCCATGCTAAATTGCCGATTGTTTACAGGATATGCAGATTAGGTGGGTTATGGAGGGGTGGGGTTGGGTGGGCTGGTCCGAGGGTCGGCGGGGAGTTATTGGCCCCAATGGCTTCTTTCCATACTGTAGCAATTCTACAAACAATGCTTGAGGAAGACCGTCATTATCCACAAAAAGTTGGAATAGCCACACCACTAAGACTAAATGCTGTTAATTGTTCGCTTTAATGTGCCATGTTTGTTGAAATCACTAAGGTTCCCCTCCACGTACAAATGATTTGTGATAAAGCTTGCGTAAAACAGTGTATTAGGATGGTATATCAAGCCCCTGGTAAATCCTTATGCGAGCACGCGAATATAGATGAGGACCGTTAAGTAGTAAACTCATTTTGCTGGAGGATTCCTCCCCCAGTTTCTTGATTCGGCTACTGCTTCGCAGAGATCGATCGACAACACTAGAGACAAAACAAAAGTGCAGATGCTGGAATCCAAGTTAGACAAACAGGAGGCTGGAAGAACACAGCAAGCTAGGCAGCAACTGGAGGAAAGAAGTCAACCTTTCGGATATTACCCTTTTAATCCTAGACAAGGAGCGGCAAACGAGGCTGCTTACATATAATTCATATCAAATTACCCTGCTCTGACAGTCCTCGGCGAGCCTACTGAGCGAGGGAACAGGATTTGTATAAAACAAATCACACTCACTATCCTGCAAAATCTATCTCTATTGCCTCTACTGAACGGCTACAAAAAAAAACTTAGGTTGCACGTGTTGGAAGTCCTACGGGAACATTAGTGACCGAACGAGGTATTTTCACTCAAGACTGTCAAATGAAAGCTGAACAGATGTAGCTCGCACTCTACAAATGTCTTTATTTAAAATGCAGCCAAATTACGCCACACGCCTTTTTTTTACTCCACACCACACTGGTCTGAATAAACAACCCTAGAGAAAAGTCGCTCTGAACATCCACGCCAAACGATTTTTAAAAGAAAACATTCGTGGTTGGATGTGAGTACCATTGGGTATCGCAGCATTTATTGCCCAGAGGGTCGTTAAGGGTTAACTACATTGCTGAGAGTCTGGAATTACATGTAAAGCAGACCAATTAAGGATGACAGTTTCCATTCTCAAAAGGACGTTAGTGAACTAGACGGGTTTTCACAATTCTTAAAATTCAGATTTTTTTTGTTTTCAATTCAAATTTTACCGTTTGCCACAGTGGAATTCGAGCCCACGTCCCCAGATTTAAGATAACAAAGTGTGAAGCTGGATGAACACAGCAGGCCAAGCAGCAGCTCAGGAGCACAAAAGCTGACGTTTCGGGCCTAGACCCTTCATCAGAGAGGCCCCATTATTTCTGATACAATTTCGTCCCCAGATTTAAACTAGGTTTCTGGATTAATAATCTAACATCAATACCATTAGGCCAATCCCTTTCCCATTCAGTCAATCTGAACAAAAAAAGTTGATAAAACGGATTAAGAAAGCCCCCGTTACTTAATGAGCCAGAGCACGCGACGCTGAATCAAAATAAAACTCAGGTTAAAAAGCCACGAGGTGTAAAGTTCAGCGACTTCCAGTCTGGAATATTGTCAGAAAGTTTGTTCTAGTGGCGAGAGTGTCGTTGTGGGGATGAAGTAAATGCCGGCAATTTCTTCCCACTTCCTCTAGGACGAGGGAAGGGGAATTCGGCTCAGCTTCAGCTAACACCGTGGCTCAATTTAGGAGAGTATTCCTGCTCCTGAGCCGAGCTAGGTTCCGAGCCCTGTATGCCGGGATCTGAAAACTGGTCGTTAGCACCACCAAAGGAGGAGATTTTCAGACGTAGTTTGTGTGGTAAGCTCTTCAGCCAGGCTGGCTCATCACTGCTCTTAACTTGCTGAGTGGCACCTGTATCTGGCTGCTTGTCAATGGGGGGGTCCGACGGCAGTTGCAGCGTCAACAGGTGAGTCCTGAGCCGGCAGTTCTCTTCCAGTAGCTCCAACAACCGCTGCTCCAACACTAACTCCCTGTAGCGCCGCTTCTGGCGCGACCTGCGCGCCGCTTCGTTGTTGCGGCGTCGCCGCTCCCAGTAAACTGTGTCCTTCAGCTCTTCCGGCGTGAATTCGCGGCTCCGACGGGCAAGGGGACCCATTGCTCGCGAGCAGGGAGACACACTCGACGCAGTGGCCATAACTTCTACACGTCAACCTCCCTCCAAATACTGACACCCTGGGCCTCTAGCTGCACTTTTGTGCTTGCTACCGGTCTCAGCTCCGCCTCTATTGCGGATCTGGCTTCCGCTGAGGTTTCTCATCGGCCGTTAAACCGCCGGCTCAGACCGACACCTCTGTAGTCCCTGCAAGATGTAAAAAGTGACCTCCTAACAACAGAGACAAATCTGTTGTGACAAACACCCACCCGATCGTGCAAATAAACCTAATGTGTAGTGCCCAAGCTCAATGGGAGAAATGCTGGGAGAACACCAGGTGAAATTCCCTTTAACAATTTCACAAAACATAGGAATTTAGGGCATTTTCGGAGCGTCTTGCACTTTACGTTTTAGCAATTGTGCACTCTTGTTTACAAAAATCAATGAGAAACCCGGACTGGCGAGTGGAAAACAAAACATTTGAGGAAGGAGCCTAGAGGCCCGGAATGGTAATGTATCTTTTCTCCACGCAGATCTGTGGAATTTGAATGATGTAGGACTCAGCTCTCTCCTGAGATTTTGATCTGTTGCACACTAGCATGGAGAAATTTAGTATATATCCAGATTTACTGGCGGAGGTGGGGAAAACAAAATATTAAATCAGATCAACGAAGCAAAGCTAGTCATAACTAGAAAAGAATGAATCAAAGTCATGATCGAATGCATTGCTGCAGATCTTTGAGAATGTTTGCTTTCTGGAATATCGAAAAATTACCTATCAATAGGCTGCAGACACAAGAAGTACAATGCTAAGACTATTATTATCCAGATGTATCAACACTATTTAAACGTGAAGATGATCAGGGAATGATTTGGAACAATATGTTTTGGCATTAATAAACTGCAAGACTCCAAGCATCAGTTTTGAGAAAAATTGCTTGCTTGGAAGTCCAGTGTGCAAAATGCAGCTTGACAAGACATTGCCTGCAGCAGGAACATTTTAGTTCAAAATTTGAAAGTTATGTTCATCTCTTCATTAAACTAATTCCACATAGGGGGGTGCACTGAACATTGTGATTCCCAAGAACTTGCACCAGCCATTTCATCTTCTGGAAGAGGAAAAATTAACCAAAAGAAACAAAAAATGCCGGATAGACTCAGCAGGTCTGGCAGCATCTTTGGAGAGAAATCAGTTAACATTTCAGGTTGAGCAACCCTTCTTCAGAACACAAAATATTTCAAATGTGGCCTAACTAAAGTTTTTATATAGCTGTAACATGATTTGCCAATTTTTGTATTCTACTAATGAAGGCAAACCATACTCTATGCCCTTTTGAATACCTTATCCATTTGTGTTGCTGCTGTCAGGGAACTGTAGACTGCACGCCTAGATCTCTCGGTATGTTAATGCTACTAAGGATTCTGCCATTTATTGTTTACTTCCCTCCTGCATTAAATGTATCAAAATGCATCGCCTCTCATTTGTCTGGATTAAAGTCCGTCAGCCATTTTTCCACCCAGTCTCCAATCTATTTATATCCTGCTGTATCCCTTGGCAATAGTCCTCATTATCCACAGATTCCGCCGCCTCCACCCGCGCCCCCCCACCCCGCAACCTTGGTATCATCTGCATACTTATTATTCAGACTACCGATATTCTCTTTCAAATCATTTATATATAAATGTTACAAACAACAGGGATCCCGGCACTGATCCATGAAACACCACCTTTTACAGATCTGTCAGAAAAACACTCTTCCACCGCAATTCTCTGTCTTCTATGACTAAGGCAGTTTGTGTGCTCATCTTGTCAGCTCACTGTGTTCCAATGTTACTTCATCCTTTGTATTAGCCCGCCCTGAGGGACCTTGTCAGAAGCCTTGTTAAAGTCAATACAGACAACATCTACCTCCTGCATTCATGAATCACTGTTGTCACTCCTCAAAAGTCAATCAACTTTAAGACGTGATCCTCCCTGCACAAAGTTATGCTACCGATCACTAAAAGTTGGTATTTTTTCAAATGTGTGTAAATCCTATAGTTAAGGATCTTATCCAATAATTTCCCTACATTCGATGAAAGACTCACCAGCCTGTAATTTTCTAAATGATCTCTGTTGCCCTTCTTAAACAAAGGACCTATTATCCAGTCCTCTGAAACCTCTCCTGTGACTAAAAAGGATACAAAGATTTCGAACAAGGCTCCAACAATGTCCTGACTTGCCTCCCTCAACATTTTGGGATAGATCCCATCTGGTCCTGGTAACTTACTGACTTAATGCTTTTCAAAATACTCAACATCTTGTTTTGTATTGACATGACCTAGAATATCAACATATAGGGGCAGCACAGTGATTAGCACTGTTGCCTCACAGCACCCGGAACCCGGGTTTGATTCCACACTCGGGGGACTGTGTGTGAAGTTTACACTCTCCCCATGTCTGTGTGGGTTTACTCCAGGTGCTCTGGTTTCCTCCCACAGTCTAAAGATGTGCAGGCTAGGTGGATTGGCCATCTAGATTGCCCATAGTGTTTGGGATGTGTACTTTAGGTGAGTTATAGGGGGTTGGGTCTGGTGGGATGCTCTGAAAGTCAGTGTGGACTCGTTGAGCCGAAGGGCCTGTTTCCATACTGTAGGATTCTATGATCTATGATCATACCCTTCCCGAGACTCACCATCTACCATACTCTTCACCTGTGAATACCAATGCAAATTTTTCATTAAGGACCTCACCCGCTTAGTCTAGTTCCACGCACAGATACACTCCAGTCTTTGAGTTCACCTACCCTTTCCCTCGCTATCCTGTTGCTCCTTATATGTGTGTAAAACACTCTGGGATTTTCCTTAATTATATTTTCCTAGGACATTTCATGGCCCCTTTGAGTCCTGCTAATTTCTTATTTGGCTTCTTACCTCCTATCTTCGTATTCTTCAGGGCTGTTTTTCTTTAGTTTCCTAAGCCTTTCACATGCCTCCTTTTTGACTAAGTTCTCAATTTTGCCTGTCATCCGAGGGTCATGGATCTTGGAATCTTTATCCTAGTCAGTTGCCTCTAAATGATTCCCACACACAAGATGTGGATTAATCCTCAAACAGTTGCTTCCATATTAAGACCGTAAGACATAGGAACAGAAATTAGGCCATTTGTCCCATTGAGTCTGCTCTGCCATTCAGTCATGGCTGATAAGTTTCTCAACCCATTCTCCTGCTTGCTCCCCATAACCGTTGATCCCCTTGATAATTAAGAACCTATCTATGTCAGTCTTAAATGTACTCAATGACCTGGCCTCTGTAGCCTTCTGTGGCAGTGAATTCCATCGATTCACCACTCTGGCTGAAGAAGTTTCTCCTTATCTCTGTTCTAAAAGGTCTTTCCTTTATTCTAAAGCTGTGCCCTCAGGTCCTAGTTTCCTACCAATGGAAGCATCTCCCCAACATCCACTCTGTCCAGGCCATTCAGTATTCTCAAAGTTTCAATTCGATATCCCTCATCCTTCTAAACTCCAATGACTATAGTCCCAGAGTCCTCAAACATTCCTCATATGTTAAGCTTTCCATTCTTGTGAACCTCCTCTGAACCCACTCCAGGGATAGTACATCCTTCCTGAGATATGGGGCCCAAAACTGTACACAATACTCCAAATGTGGCCTGACCAGGGCCTTATAAAGCCTCAGTAACACATCCCTGCTTTTATATTCAAGTCCTCTCAAATAAATGCATTTGCCGTCCTGTCTACTGACTCAACCTGCAAGTTTACCAAGGGAGAATCCTGGACTAGGACTCCCAAGTCTCTTTGCACTTCAGACTTCTTAATTTTCTCCCCATTTAGAAAATAGTCCATGCTTTTATTCTTCTTATCATAGTGCATGACCTCACAATGCCACTTTTTTGCCCATTCTCCTAACCCGTCCAAATCCTTCTGCAGCCTCGCCACCTCAATACTACCTGTCCCTCCACCTATCTTTGTATTGTCTGCAAACTTAGCCAGAATCCCAATAGCTCCTTCATCTAGATCATTTACATACAAAGTAAAAAGTTGCAGTCCCAACACTGATCCTTGTGGAACACCATTGGTCATCGGCCGCTATCCTGAGAAAGACACCTTTAGAACATAGAACGTAGAACACAGAAAAGTACAGCACAGTACAGGCCCTTCAGCCCATGATGGTGTGCCGTGGAATAACCCTAAGCCAAAAATAAAATAACCTAACTTACATTCCCCTCAATTCACTGCTGTTCATGTTCATGTCCAGCAGTCGCTTAAATGTCACTAATGACTCTGCTTCCACGACTACCACTGGTAAACTATTCCATGTGCTCACAACTCTCTGGGTGAAGAACCTCCCTCTGACATCTCCTCTATACCTTCCTCCTAACACCTTAAAACTATGACCCCTCGTGGCAGACAATCCTGCCCTGGGGAAAAGTCTCTGGCTATCGACTCTATCCATGCCTCGCATTACCTTGTACACCTCGATCGGGTCACCTCTCTTCCCCCTTCTCTCCAGAGAGAAAAGTCCGAGCTCAGTCAACGTCTCCTCGTAAGACAAGCCCTCCAGTCCAGGCAGCATCCTGGTAAACCTCCTTTGCACCCTCTCCAAAGCCTCCACATCTTTCCTATAATAGGGTGACCAGAACTGGACACAATATTCCAAGTGTGGTCTCACCAGGGTTTTGTAGAGCTGCAGCATAACCTCGCGGCTCTTAAACTCGATCTCTGTGTTAATGAAAGCCAAAACACCATATGTTTTCTGAACAACCTCATCCACCTGGGTGGCAACTTTGATCTGTGCACTTGAACACCAAGATCCTGCTGTTCCTCCACACTGCCAAGAATCCTGCCTTTAATCCTATATTCAGCATTTAAGTTCAACCTTCCAAAATGCATCACTTCGCATTTATCCAGGTTGAACTCCATCTGCCATTTCTCAGCCCAGCTCTGCATTCTGTCAATAATTTATCCCTATTCTCTGCTTTCTGCCTGACAGCCAATCTTCTATCCATGCTAGCATCCTGTCTCTAACACCATGGGCCCTTATCTTACTCAGCAGCCTCCTGTGTGGCATCTTATCAAAGGCTTCCTTGAAGTCTAGGTGGATAACACATATTGGCTGTCCTTGGTCTACCTTGCTTTTCACGTCCTCAAAGAATTCTAGCAGATTTGTCAGGCATGACCTCCCCTTGATGAAACCATGCTGACTTTGCCCTATTTTGCTCCACACTTTCAGATATTCAGAAATTTCATCCTTTACAATGGTTTCCAAAATCATACCCACGACCATGTTTAGGCTAATTGGCTTGTAATTTTCCATCTTTTAGCCTTACTCCATTTTTAAACAGGGGTGCCACAGTAGCAATTTTCCAGACCTCTGGGACACTCCCTGACACTAGTGATTCCTGAAAGATCACCACTAACACTTCCCCTATCTCTTCAGCTATCCCCTTTAGCACTCTGGGGTGTAGTCCATTTGGTCTAGGTGATTTGTCCACCTTCAGGCCAATCAGTTTTGCTAGCACGTGTTTTTGGTGATGACCACCATACTCAGCTCTACCCCCAGAATCTCTTGAATTTTTGGGATATTTCCATTGTGAAGACTGATGTGAAATAATTATTCAGTTCCTCAGCCATTTCCTTGATCCCTACTACTATCTCTTCGCCATCATTTTCCAGTAGTCCAATGTCCACTTTTGCCTCTCTTTTGCCCACTATATACCAAAAGAAACTTATAAAGTCTTCATTTATATTACTAGTTAGCTTACCCTCATTTTTAGTCTTCTCCCTCCTTATTTTGTTTATTTTTGTTACACTCTGTTGGTCTTTACAAGCTTCCCAGTCCTCTGGTTTCTCACTGCCCTTTGCCACATTATATGCTTTCTCCTTTGCTTTTATGCTATCCCTGACTTCCTTAGTCAGCCATGGTTACCTCAATCTCCCTGTACCATGCTTCTTTTTCCTCGGGATGAATTTTTGTTGCATCTCTTGAATTACTCCCAGAAACTCCAGCCATTGCTGTTTCACTGTCTTTGCTGCTGGGCTCCTCTTCCAGTCAATTCTGCTCAGCTTTTGTATGTCTGTAGTCACCTTTATTCCTCAGTTCCTGCCTTCTATTGTGGTAGTTAGCCCGCTCCCAGTTTCGTACTTTCACCTGAGGACCACTTTATCCATAAGTAACTTAAAACTTAGAAAATTATGGTGACTGAACCCAGAATGCTTCCCCACTGAAACTTTGATCACTTGGCCGGACTCATTTGCCAATATCAGGTCTAGTTCTGGATGTGAGTTTGCTCGCTGAGCTGGAAGGTTAGTTTTCAGAGGTTTTGTCACCTTTTTTTTGATTTGAAAAAAATATACTTTATTCATAGTATGTACAAAAAATAAAACATTTATACACTACCCAGTCATGCAAGCCACTCCGGGTTACCCAGGGGGTACGTACACCAACTAAAGGAAAAAACAAAACAGAGAAAAAAATACAAAGCAAAGAAACCACCCCGGCAGTCGTCACCCCGCACAGTCCCAGTTGGCCCCCTGACCAGTTGGGGAAGGCGCCAACTGGGCCCAGTTACCAGATAGGGTTCTTTTTCCTATTCTGGACGAGGGGGTTCATATGGTGGTCCTCCCCACCACGCCTTGGCGGCAGCTGCCCCAAGCTTTAGCGCGTCCCTCAGCACATAGTCCTGGACCTTGGAGTGCGCCAGTCTGCAACACTCGGTCGGGGTCAGTTCGTTCAGCTGGCAGACCAGTAAGTTGCGGGCAGACCAAAGAGCGTCTTTCACCGAACTGATGGTCCTCCAGGCGCAGTTGATGTTGGTCTCGGTGTGCATCCCCGGAAACAGCCCGTAGAGCACGGAGTCCGGCGTCACGGAGCTGCTCGGGACGAACCTCGACAAATACCACTGCATCCCCCTCCAGACCTCCTGCGCATAGGCACACTCCAGAAGGAGGTGATCAACATTCTCGTTCCCCACCGCAGCCACCTTGAGGGCAGCGTGCGGTGGTGCAGAGATTCCGGGCATGCATAAAGGATCTCACTGGCAGAGCCCCTCTCACCGCCAGCCAAGCAATGTCCTTGTGCTTGTTTGAAAGTTCTGGCGATGAGGCATTCTGCCAAACGACTTTGGCAGTCTGCGTGGGGAACCACACAACGGGATCCACCCTCTCCTTTTCCCGGAGGGTCCCGAGGATACTACGTGCTGACCACTGCCTGACGGCCTTGCGGTCAAAGGTGTTTCCTTTCCAAAATTTCTCCACGAAGGACAGGTGGTACGGAACGGTCCAACTACTCGGAGCGTTCCGCGGCAACGAGGCCAGGCCCATCCTTCGCAACACCGGGGACAGGTAGAACCTCAGTAAGTAGTGACACTTGGTGTTTGCGCACGGAGGATCTACGCACAGCTTGATGCAGCCGCACACAAAGGTAGCTGTCAGGGTGAGGGTGGCGTTCGGTATGCCCTTTCCCCCATTTCCCAGGTCTTTGTACATGGTGTCCCTGCGGACCCAGTCCATCCTCGACCCCCAAATGAAGTGGAAGATGGCCCGGGTGACCGCAGCGGCACAGGTCCAGGGAATAGGCCAGGCCTGCGCCACAGACAACAGTACTGAAAGCCCCTCGCACCTGACAACCAGGTTCTTACCCGCGATGGAGAGGGACCGGAGCGTCCACCTGACCAGCTTCTGCTTCAATTTGGTGATATGCTCCTCCCAAGTCTTAGTGCACGCCCCAGCTCCACCAAACCAAACACCCAGCACCTTCAGGTAGTCTGTCCTGACGGTGAAGGGGATGAAGGAGCAGTCGTCCCAGTTCCCGAAGAACATGACCTCGCTCTTACCCCTATTGACTTTGGCACCCGAGGCCAGTTCAAACTGGCCGCAGATGTCCAATAGTCTACTCACCGACCGACGATCGGTGCAGAAGACGGCGACATCGTCCATGTACAGGGTGGTCTTGACCTGAAGGCCTCTGCTGCCTGGGATAGTCACGCCCTTCAGGCTCACGTCCTTCCTGATGGATGCGGCGAAGGGCTCCACACAGCACACGAACAAGGCAGGAGAGAGCGGGCAGCCCTGCCCGACTCCAGATCTAACAGGAAAACTGTCTGATTCCCACCCGTTGGTCGAGACTGCGCTAACGATGTTGGCACAGAGCAGCCGGATCCAATTGCGGATGCCCTCCCCGAACCCCAATTTGGAGAGGATGTCCCTCATGTAAGCATGAGAGACCCTGTCGAAGGCCTTCTCCTGGTCCAGGCTGACGAGGCAGGTGTCCACCCGCCTGTCCTGTACGTAGGCGATCGTATCCCTGATGAGCGCGAGGCTCTCAGCGATCTTCCTGCCCGGCACAGCACAGGTTTGGTCAGGGTGAATCACTGACTCCAGGACAGACCTGACCCGGTTGGCTATGACCTTGGCCAGGATTTTGTGATCCACGTTCAAAAGTGAAATGGGACGCCAATTCTTAATTTCTTCCCTCTCCCCCTTTCTCTTGTAAATGAGGGTGATGATGCCCTTCCTCATGGACTTGCACATTTTCCCTGCCCGAAGCGCACTATCGTACACCTCCAGCAGGTCCTGGCCGACCAGGCCCCACAGAGCGGAATACAGCTCGACCAGTAAGCCGTCGCTTCCGGGAGTCCTATCCTCTCCAAGGACTTGCGGGCTCTTGTCAGCTCGTCCAGGGATATCGGCCAGTCCAGCCACTCCCTCGTGCCGTCGTCTCCGTGATAGACGACAGGAACGACTCGGAGGCTGTGCTGTCCATGGGCTTCGTGTCGTACAGTTCAGCATAGAAGGATCTGCTGATCCTCAAAATGTCAGGCCGAGACGATGTCACCGAGCCGTCGTCCTCCTTCAGCCGGCTAAGCACAGAGCTCTCTTTGTGCACCTTCTGAAAGAAGAAACGTGAGCACGTCTCATCCTGCTCCACGGAGCGGACCCTGGACCGGAAGATTATCCGGGAGGCCTCCGCGGCGAAGAGCGAGGCTTGCTGGCGTCTCACCTCGCGGAGGTCCTCCGTGACATTGACCCCCATCAACTGCAGAAGGAGCAGGTTCTGCACCCTTTTCTGGAGTCGCGACAGCTTTCCCCGCCTCTTTCTTGACTTCTGAACACCCTTGAGGACAAAGAACCTCTTGATGTTCTCCTTCACCGTCTCCCACCAGTCGCCTGGAGACTCAAAGAGGGGTTTCACGGTTCTCCAACCGGCGTACTCCCTCTTAAGGTCCTCGACGCTCTTTGGGGTCAACAGAGTCGTGTTGAGCTTCCACGTCCCCTTGCCGGCCGGCTGGTCATCCTGTAAGTGACAGTCGGCCAGCAGGAGGCAGTGGTCAGAGAAGAACACCGGCTCGATGCCGGTGGACCTGACTGAGAATGTCCGTGACACAAACAGGAAGTCTATCCTTGAGTGGGTAGACCCGTCTGGCCGCGACCAGGTGTACCTCTGCTGCGCTCCGTCTGCAGGGGTGCTGAAGATGTCAAGCAGCTTGGCGTCCTTCACCGTGCCCGTCAGGAATCTGGACGTGACGTCCAGTTGACTCCCCCCACCCACTGTCCCCACGCCGGATCATCCATCTGCATCAATGATGCAGTTGAAGTCTCCGCCTAGGATGGCCGGCCTGGACGTAGCCAGCAGGGGTGGAAGCCGCTGCAGAACGGCCAACCTCTCACTCCGTACCGCTTGGGCGTACACGTTGATCAGCCTCAGGGGAGCGTTCCTATAGGTGATGTCAGCCAGTAGGAGGCGCCCCCCCTACCACCTCCTGAACTTGAGAGATGGTGATGTTGCGCCCCCGCAGCAGAATAGCCAGGCCCGAGGAGCGACAGTCGTTACCCCCCGACCAGATCGAAGGCCCACAGGTCCAGGCGCCGGACCATTTCCCGTACCTGCCAAGGTGCGGTCTCCCGCACTCCTGCAGAAACAGGAGGTCCGCTTTGATGGTGGTCAGGTAGGCCAACGTGGACGCACATCTTGCGGTTGACTTGACGCTGCGCACATTAATGCTCGCAACTTGTACCCCCATTGTGGGCAGTGACCGCAGTACCCTCCCCAAGTCCAAGGTCCAGCCCCTCCATCTGTCCCTTCATGCCCATTGCCCGGGCCAACTGCTGGACACTCTCCGGGCTGAGGAAACCGTCCGTGCTGCCTTCCGGGTGGCATCCCCCGGTCTGGGGCGCGGATGCAGGAGGGTCCGGCTCCGGGTCAGGCTGGGGACGCGCTATTTCCTCCTTCCCGCCTGGAAGTTCCGGGGGGCCCTCCAGTGCTCCAGCGGCACTTGACTGGGTGTCGGAGGGAGCCTCAGGACGCCTCCCGTCACCTGGAAGCGGGGTGCTGCTTTCCTTCCCCGTCGAGATCTTTAACTTCTGCTTCGGGTGGGCCCTCTCCGAATCCCCCTCGTCAGAGGAGCTCTTATAGCCCCCCAGTAGCTGCCTCTTCCCACCGGATGGTTGCGGTTCCTGGGCCCGTCGACGCACCTCCCTCCTCGCTTTCTGGACCATCGTCCACTCCCCTGGGTCACCTGTCGCCGCCTCCATTGACTCCGGGTTGTCGGGGGGGATCGGAGCCTGCAGGGGTTCTTTGCTGGCCTCGGGCCCATCCTGCGGGGCTGGGCCCTTCTGCACGGCCTGGCCCTCCTGCACAGTAGTGGGGTCCTTGCTGGGCCCTGGTGCCTTCCTCTCCTCCGGCGGGGGTGGCCCCGCATTGCCCCTGCCGGCGACCTGGGCGTAGGTTGTCCCCCGCCGCGGGCATGACCTATAGAGGTGGCCCGCTTCCCCACAAAGGTTGCAGCTTTTCTCTTGTGGGCAATTCTTTGCAAGGTGTCCCTCCTCCCTGCAGTTCCTGCAGATGGTGGCTTTGCAGTCGGCTGCCATGTGACCTGACCTACCACAGGCATGGCAGACTTTAGGTTGCCCTGCATAGGTCAGGTAGCCCCTGCTCCCGCCGATCGCGAAGCTGGACGGTGGATGTACAACATTCCCATCCGCGCCCATCCTCAGCGTCACCTTGACCTGCCTCTTACTGGTACAGATGCCAAAGGGGTCCACGATGTCAGTTAGGTCCCCTTCCACCTTCACATACCTTCCGAGGAAGGTCAGGACATCAACTGCTGGCACATGCGGGTTGTACATATGTACAGTCACCATACGGCACCTCTGCGCTGGCATCACAAACAGCGGGACAGCGGTCAATACAGAGAGGGGGCCCTCACCTCCCTTTCTCCTTGAAAACCTCCAGGAAGTGCTCACAAAGCTTGGCACTCCTGAAGGTCACGTCGTAAAAACCTCCTCCGGGGAAATCCTGCAGGCAGTAAATGTCCGCAGCGGCGAACCCACAACAGTTCAACAGGACCCTCTTCACGAAGAAGGTGCGGTCCACAGGTGCACCTTCATCCACCTTCTTTACAGAAACACGGATGGTGTTCCGGACCCCCTGACCTGGGGCACGAGCACTTCCTGCAGCCATCGTTGCAGGTTGGCTGCTCCCCTGAACCAGCATTAGGCTGAAGCCAGCATTAAGATCCACTGGTCGCAAGGGTGCACAGCCAACCCAACGTCCTCCTTTCACCTCCAAGACAGCACTCTCCTCCTCTCGGGCCACAAGAGAGTGGGTCTTTATTGTGTTCCAGATGTAAGCTGGTTCACTGAGCTTGCCGGTTTGTTCCCAGATGTTCCATCACCATTCTAGGTAACATCATCAGCGAGCCTCCAACGAAGGGCTGGTGTTATGTCCCGTTTTCTATTTATCTGGTTAAGTTTCCTTGGGTTGGTGATGTCATTTCCTGTGTTGGTGATGTCATTTCCTGTTCCTTTTCTCAGCAGATGGTAGATTGGCTCCAAATCAATGTGTTTGTTGATGGAGTTCCGGTTGGAATGCCATGCTTCTGGGAATTCTCGTGCGTATCTCTGTTTGGCTTGTCCTACGGTGGATGTGTTGTCCCAATCAATGTGCTGTCCTTCCTCATCGGTATGTAAGGATACGAGTGATAGTGGGTCATGTCGTTTTGTGGCTAGTTGATGTTCATGTATCCTGGTGGCTAGCTTTCTGGTGGACAAACAGGCAGAAAGCTAGTAACCAGGATACATGAACATCAACTAGCCACAAAACGACATGACCCACTATCACTCGTATCCTTATATACAGATGAGGAAGGACAGCACTTTGATTGGGACAACACATCCATCCTAGGACAAGCCAAACAGAGATACGCACGAGAATTCCCAGAAGCATGGCATTCCAACCGGAACTCCATCAACAAACACATTGATTTGGAGCCAATCTATCATCTGCTGAGAAAAAGAACAGGAAATGACATCACCAACACAGGAAATGACATCAGCAACCCAAGGAAACGTAAACAGATAAATAGAAAGCAGGACACAACACAAGCGCTTTGTCAGAGGCTCACTGTTGATGTTACCTAGAATGGTGACGAAACGTCTGGGAACGAACCTTCCCGCTCAGTGAACCAGCTTACATCTGGAACACAATAAAGACCCACTCTTTTGTGGACCCAGAAGAGGAGAGCACGACTGTGTTGGAGGTGGAAGGAAGACGTTGGGTTGGCTGTGCACCCTTGCAACCGATGGATCTTAATGCTGGCTTCCGCCTAACGCTGGTTCAGGGGAGCAGCCAACCTGCAACGATGGCTGCGGTGAGTGCTCGTGCCCCAGGTCAGGGGGTCTGGAACACCATCCGCGTTTCCGTGAAGAAGGTGGATGAAGGTGCACCTGTGGACTGCACCTTCTTTGTGAAGAGGGTCCTGTTGGACTGTTGTGGGTTCACTGCTGCGGACATTTACTGCCTGCAGGATGTCCCCAGAGGAGGTTTCTACGATGTTACCTTCAGGAGTGCCAAGCTTTGCAAGCGCTTCCTGGAGGTTTTCGAGGAGAAAGGAGGTGAGGACACCTCTCTGTATTGACCGCTGTCCCGTTGTTCGTGATGCCAGCGCAGAGGAGCCGTATGGTGACTGTACACATGTACAACCCGCATGTGCCAGCAGTTGATGTCCTGACCTTCCTTGGAAGATACGTGAAGGTGGAAGGGGACCTAACTGACATCATGGACCCCTTTGGCATCTGGACCAGTATGAGGCAGGTCAAGGTGACGCTGAGGACGGATGCAGACGGGAACATCGTACACCCACCATCCAGCTTCGCGATCGGCAGGAACAAGGGCTACCTGACCTACGCAGGGCAATCTAAAGTCTGCCATGCCTGTGGTAGGTCAGGTCACATGGCGGCCGACTGCAAAGCCACCATCTGCAGGAAATGCAAGGAGGAGGGACACCTTGCAAAGAATTGCCCACAAGAAAAAAGCTGCAACCTTTGCGGGGAAGCGGGCCACCTCTATAGGGCATGCCTGCGGCGGGGGACCACCTACGCCCAGGTCACTGGCAGGGGCAAAGCGGGGCCAGCCCCCCCCCGGAGGAGAGGAAGGCACCAGGGCCCTGCAAGGACCCCACTAATGTGCAGGAGGACCAGGTCGTGCAGGAGGGCCCAGCCCCGCAGGATGGGCCCGAGGCCAGCAAAGCGCCCCTGCAGGCTCCGCTGCCCCCCGACAACCTGGAGTCGATGGAGGAGGCGACAGGTGACCCAGGGGAGTGGACGATGGTCCGGAAAGCGAGGAGGGAGGTGCGCCGGCGGGCCCAGGCACCGCAACCATCAGGCGGGAAGAGGCAGCTACAGGGGGACTATAAGAGCTCCTCTGACGAGGGAATTTCGGAGGAGGCCCGCCGAAAACAGAAGCTAATGATCTCAAGGGAGAAGGAAAGCAGCACCCCGCTTCCAGGTGATGGGAGGCGTCCTGAGGCTCCCTCCGACACCCAGCCACGTGCAGCTGGGGCACTGGAGGGCCCCCCGGAACTTTCGGGCGGGAAGGAGGAAACAGCATGTCCCCAGCCTGACCCAGAGCCAGACTCACCTGCCTCTGTACCACCGACGGGGGGATGCCACACAGAAGGCAGCGTGGACGTTTTCCTGAGCCTGGAGAGCATCCAGCAGTTAGCCCGGGCAATGGGCATGAAGGGACAGATGGAGGGGCTGGACCTTGGACTTGGGGAGGGTACTGCGGTCACTGTCCACAATGGGGATACGAGTTGCAAGCATTAATGTGCGCAGCATCAAGTCCACTGCAAGATGTGTGTCCACGTTGGCCTACCTGACCACTGTCAAGGCGGACCTCCTGTTTCTGCAGGAGTGCAGGATTCCGCACCTCAGCAGGTACAGGAAATGATCTGGCATCTGGACCTGTGGGCCTTCGATCTGGTCGGGGGGTAACGACTGTTGCTCTTCGGGCCTGGCTATTCTGCTGCGGGGGCGCAACTTCACCATCTCTCAAGTTCAGGAGGTGGTGGGGGGGGGCGCCTCCTAGTGGCTGATGTCAGCTACAGGAATGCTCCCCTGAGGCTGATCAACGTGTACACCCCAGCGGTACGGAGTGAGCGGTTGGCCATCCTGCGGCTTCCACCCCTGCTGGCTACGTCCAGGCCGGTCATCCTAGGCGGAGACTTCAACTGCATCATCGATGCAGATGGAAGATCCGGCGTGGGGACAGCGGGTGGGGGGAGTCAACTGGAAGGCACGTCCAGATTCCTGATGGGCACGGTGAAGGACGCCAAGCTGCTTGACATCTTCAGCACCCCTGCAGACGGAGCGCAGCGGAGATACACCTGGTCACGGCCAGACGGGTCTATCTGCTCAAGGATAGACTTCCTGTTTGTGTCACGGGCGTTCTCGGTCAGGGCCATCGGCGTCAAGCCGGTGTTCTTCTCTGACCACTGCCTCCAGCAGGCCAGCAAGGGGACGTGGAACCTCAACACAACTCTGTTGACCCCAGAGAACATCGAGGAGCTTAAGAGGGAGTACGCTGGTTGGAGAACCGTGAAACCCCTCTTTGAGTCTCCGGGCGACTGGTGGGAGACGGTGAAGGAGAACATCTAGAGGTTCTTTGTCCTCAAGGGTGTTCGGAAGGCAAGAGAGAGAGGCGGGGAAAGCTGTTGCGACTCCAGAAAAGGGTGCAGAACCTGCTCCTTCTGCAGTTGATGGGGGTCGATGTCACGGAGGACCTCTGCGAGGTGAGTGGCCAGCAAGCCTTGCTCTTTGCCGCGGAGGCCTCCAGGATAATCTTCCGGTCCAGGGTCCGCTCCATGGAGCAGGATGAGATGTGCTCGTGTTTTTTCTTTCAGAAGGTGCACAAAGAGAGCTCTGTGCTTAGCTGGCTGAAGGAGGATGACGGCTCAGTGACGTTGTCTCGGCCTGACATTTTGAGGATCAGCAGATCCTTCTATGCCGCACTGTACGACACGAAGCCCACGGACAGCACGGCCTCCGAGTCGTTCCTGTCGTCTATCATGGAGGTCTTCGACGATGGCACGAAGGAGTGGCTGGACCGGCCGATATCCCTGGACGAGCTGACCAGAGCCCTCAAGTCCTTGGAGAGGAATAAGACTCACGGGAGCAACGGCTTACTGGTCGAGCTGTATTCCACTCTGTGGGACCTGGTCAGCCAGGACCTGCTGGAGGTGTACGATCGTGCGCATCGGGCAGGGAAAATGTGCAAGTCCATGAGGAAGGGCATCATCACCCTCATTTACAAGAGGAAGGGGGAGAGGGAAGAAATTAAGAATTGGCGTCCCATTTCACTATTGAACGTGGACTACAAAATCCTGGCCAGGGTCATAGCCAACCTGGTCAGGTCTGTCCTGGAGTCGGTGATTCACCCTGACCAAACCTGTGCTGTGCCGGGCAGGAAGATCGCCGAGAGCCTCGCACTCATCAGGGATACGATCGCCTACGTGCAGGACAGGCGGGTGGACACCTACCTCGTCAGCCTGGACCAGGAGAAGGCCTTCGACAGGGTCTCTCATGCTTACATGAGGGACATCCCCTCCAAATTGGGGTTCGGGGAAGGCATCCACAATTGGATCCGGCTGCTCTACACCAACATCGTTAGCGCAGTCTCGATCAATGGGTGGGAATCGTACAGCTTTCCCGTCAGATCTGGAGTCAGGCAGGGCTGCCCACTCTCTCCTGCCTTGTTCGTGTGCTGTGTGGAGCCCTTTGCCACACCCATCAGGAAGGATGTGAGCCTGAAGGGCGTGACTATCCCAGGCAGCGGAGGCCTTCAGGTCAAGACCACCCTGTACATGGACGATGTCGCCGTCTTCTGCACCGATCGTCGGTCGGTGAGTAGGCTGCTGGACGTCTGCGGCCAGTTTGAACTGGCCTCGGGTGCGAAAGTCAATAGGGGTAAGAGCGAGGTCATGTTCTTTGGGAACAGTGACGACTGCTCCTTCATCCCCTTCACCATCAGGACAGACTACCTGAAGGCGCTGGGTGTTTGGTTTCGTGGAGCTGGGGCGTGCACTAAGACTTGGGAGGAGCGTATCACCAAATTGAAGCAGAAGCTGGTCAGGTGGACGCTCTGGTCCCTCTCCATTGTGGGTAAGAACCTGGTTGTCAGGTGCGAGAGGCTTTTGGTACTGTTGTATGTGGCGCAGGCCTGGCCTATTCCCTGGACCTGTGCCGCTGCGGTCACCCGGGCCATCTTCCACTTCATTTGGGGGTCGAGGATGGACTGGGTCCGCAGGGACACCATGTACAAAGACCTGGAAAATGGGGGAAAGTGCGTACCAAATGCCACCCTCGCCCTGATGGCTTCCTTTGTGTGCAGCTGCATCAAGCTGTGCGTAGATCCTCCGTACGCAAACACCAAGTGTCACTACTTACTGAGGTTCTACCTGTCCCCGGTGTTGCGAAGGATGGGCCTGGCCTCGTTGCCGCAGAACGCTCTGAGTAGTTGGACCGTCCCGTACCACCTGTCCTTCGTGGAGAAATTTTTGAAGGGATACACCTTTGACCACAAGGCCATCAGGCAGTGGTCAGCATGTAGTATCCTCGAGACCCTTCGGGAAAAGGAGAGGGTGGATCCCGTCACGTGGTTCCCCACGCAGACTGCCAAAGTCGTTTGGCAGAATGTCTCATTGCCAGAACTTTCAAACAAGCACAAGGACATTGCTTGGATGGCCGTGAGAGGGGCTCTGCCAGTGAGATCCTTTACGCATGCCCGGACTTTCTGCGCCACTGCACGCTGCCCTTGGGGCGGCTGCGGTGGGGGGCGGGTTGGGAGGAAACGAGACTGTCGGTCACCTCCTTCTGGAGAGTGCGTATGCGCAGGAGGTCTGGAGGGGGATGCAGTGGTATTTGTTGAGGTTCATCCGAGCAGCTCTGTGATGCGGGACTCCGTACACTACGGGCTCTTTCCCAGGACGCACACCAAGACCAACATCAACTGAGATACAGGCTACTAGACTAGGTGGGATTGAGGTTCACAAGGAAGAGGTATTAGAAATCCTTCAGATCGTGAAGATAGATAAGTCCCCTGGGCCGGATGGGATTTATCCTTGGATCCTCTGGGAAGCCAGGGAGGAGATTGCCGAGCCTTTGGATTTGATCTTTAACTCGTCATTGTCTACAGGAATAGTGCCAGATGACTGGAGGATAGCAAATGTGGTTCCCCTGTTCAAGAAGGGGAGTAGAGACAACCCTGGAAATTATAGACCAGTGAGCCTTACCTCAGTTGTTGGTAAACTGTCGGAAAAGGTTATAAGGGATGGGATTTATAATCATCTAGAAAAGAATAAATTGATGAGGGATAGTTAGCATGGTTTTGTGAAGGAAAGGTTGTGCTTCACAAAACTTATTGAGTTCTTTGAGAAGGTGATCAAACAGGTAGATGTGGTGTGTATGGATTTCAGCAAGGCGTTTGATAAGGTTCCCCACAATAGGCTATTGTACAAAATGCGGGGGAATGGAATTGTGGGAGACATAGCAGTTTGGATCTGAAATTGGCTTGCTGAAAGAAGACAGATCCTTGAATATTGCCACCCAGGTTGACAGGGCTGTTATGAAGGCATACAGTGTTTTAGCTTTTATTAATAGAGGGATCGAGTTCTGGAACCAAGAGGTTATGCTGCATCTGTACAAAACTCTGGTGCGGCCGCACTTGGAGTATTGTGTACAGTTCTGGTCACCGCATTATAAGGATGTGGAAGCTTTGGAAAGGGTGCAGAGGAGATTTATTAGGATGTTGCCTGGTATGGAGGAAAGGACTTATGAGGAAAAGCTGAGGGACTTGAGGCTGTTTTCATTAGAGAGAAGAAGGTTGAGAGGTGACTGAACTGAGACATATAAAATAATCAGAGGGTTAGATAGGGTGGATAGGGAGAGCCTCTTTCCTAGGATGGTGACGGTGAGCACGAGGGGGCATAGCTTTAAATTGAGGGGTGAAAGATATCGGACAGATGTCCGAGATAATTTCTTTACTCAGAGAGTAGTAAGGGAATGGAACGCTTTGCCTGCAACGGTAGTAGATTCACCAACTTTAGGTACATTTAAGTCGTCACTGGATAAGCATGTGGACATACATGGAATAGTGTAGGTTAGATGGGCATGACAGGTCAGCACAACATTGAGGGCCGAAGGGCCTGTACAGTGCTGTAATGTTCTAAAAAAGTTCTAACAAACTGCGCCTGGAGGACCATCAATGTGGTGAAAGACGCTCTTTGGTCTGCCAGCTGAAAGAACTGACCCCGGCCGGGTGTTGCAGACTGGCACACTCCAAGGTCCAGGACTACATGCTGAGGGACGCGCTAAAGCTTGGGGCAGCCGCTGCCAAGGCATGGTGGGGAAAGACCACCGTATGAAACCCCTCGTCAAGAATAGAGAAAAGGGCCCTATATGGCACCTGCGCCCAGCTGGCGCCTTCCCCAACTGCTCAGGGGGCCAACGGGGACTCTGCGGGGAGACGACTGCCGGGGTATTTTCTTCGCTTTGTTTTTTTTTCTCTTTGTTTTGTTTTTTTCCTTTAGTTGGTGTACGTACCCCCTGGGTAACCTGGAGCAACTTGCAAGACTGGGTAGGCGTATAAATATGTTTTATGTTTTTGTACATCTTATGAATAAAGTATATTTTTTCAAATAAAAAAAGGTGACGAAACGTCAGAAAACTAACCTTCCAGCTTAGCGAGCAAAGTCACATTCAGAACCTTAACCTGAGCTACAAATCTTCTCAAAACTCGCTATCAGGTCTCGTGTGGCACCTGCCCTCATTGCCATATTTATATATTCTTTCAAAAAGCTGTCCAGGACAAACTTAACAAATAGTACCAGAGGCTTGGATGGGGGCTAAGGGTATCGCAGTCACTATGGGGGAAGTTAAGATCACATCAACCCTGTTGTTTTCCGTTTTCCATAATTTGTCCACATATCTGTTCCTCTATCATCTGCTGGGAGGCATGTTGTAGAATCCTATCAAAGTAATTGGACCCTTCTTATTCCTGAGCTCTACCCATATTGCCTTGCCGAAGAGTTCTCCAAGGTGGTATTCTCCTGACTCAGTGACACAACTCTCCCACTTCTTTTAAACACCTCTCTATCTCCCCTGAAACATCTAAATCCTGGAACTTTAAGATGCCAGTCTCCTCCCTCTCTTAACCAAGTCTCTGTAGTAGCTGTAACAAAATTATATGGATTAATTCAAGTTCCCAGCTCATCTGCATAATCTGTTAAACTTTTCACATTAAAACATTTTTTCAGACTGCCTGTCTTGCTGTGTTCATTAACCTCTCCCCGTCTGTTCTTCCTTTCAGTCTTAGACTCCTCCTCAGTCATTTTACTTGTTGTACTATTGCTCTGGTTCTAAAGCCACTGCCCCCACCCCGACCCTCAACCCAATTTAAATCCTTACAAATGGTAACGGCAAACTTCTATGCTAGGATATTGTTGTCCCTTCAGTATAGGTGCAAGCCATTCTTCTTGTACAGGTCTCCCTTGCCACAGAAGATATCCCAATAATCCACATACGTGAAGTCTCCCTCCCATGCTAGCTCTTTAACCACATATTTATAACTACAATCTTCCCATTCCTAGCCTCACTGGCACATGGCACAAAAACTAATCCTGAGATTACAACTCTAGAGGTGCTGATTTTCAACTTCTTACCCAATTTCCTCAACTCTCTTTATTTGTCACTAGAACCTATTTGGACCACAACCTCTGGCTGCTCATCCTCCCCCTTCAGTATATCCTGTACCCACTCAGAGATATCCTTGATCCTGACCCCAAGAAGGCAATCCATAATCCTGGAGTCTTGCTTATGCCCACGGAAATGCTTATCTGGGTCCCGGGCTGTAGAGTTCGCTGTCACTACGGCTGACATACACTTGGGGCGGCACAGTGGTTAGCACTACAGCCTCAGAACACGAGGGACCCAGGTTCAATTCCAGCCTCGGGTAACTGTCTGCGTGGGTTTGCTCTGGTTTTCTCCCACAGTCAAAAGGTGTGCAGGCTAGGTGGATCAGCCATGCTAAATTGCCCATAGTGTTCAGGGGTGTGGGTTATAGGGGGATGGGTGTGGGTGCGATGGTCCAAGGGGCAGTGTGGACTTGTTGGGCCAAAGGGCCTGTTTCCACACTGTAGGGAATCTAATCTAATCTTAAAGCTCGCTCTTGTACAACAGTGCCAGCATGGTGGTACTGATTTGCTGGCTGCTGCTTTCCCCTGATCAGCCATCCCCCCAGTAGTATCCAAAAGTTTGAGAGGGGAAATTTCCAAAGAGGATTCCTGCACTACCTGCCCATGCTTACTCACCTTCACGGCAGTCATCCAATTTCTCCTCTTGAAGTGCCCTTCATATCCCACGTATTGCAGGAAAAATGTTCCACAGGGTTGAGTTCTCCTTCCATTTCAAATGTTATCAACCAAATCAACCCTGTCAACTACAGATAATAACCCAGGAACTGCTTACACAACCTTATTCGCTCATCTGAGAGGCATAGATAGAGTCGATAGCCAGAGACTATTTCCCAGGGCAGAAATGGCTAGCACGAGGGGTCATAGTTTTAAGCTGGTTGGTGGAAAGTATAGAGGGGATGTCAGAGGCAGGTTCTTTACGCAGAGAGTTGTGAGAGCATGGAATGCGTTGCCAGCAGCAGTTGTGGAAGCAAGGTCATTGGGGTCATTTAAGAGACTGCTGGACATGCATATGGTCACAGAAATTTGAGGGTGCATCCATGAGGATCGATGGTCGGCGCAACATTGTGGGCTGGAGGGCCTGTTCTGTGCTGTACTGTTCTATGTTCTATGTTCTATCACTAAACTTGTGTCTCGCTCCCACGCTCTAATTCAGGCAGACTGCAACCAGAAAAAATAAGTATTTTATCTCTTTCATACACTACTCACTCAGTCTGCAAGCCTGGTTCCAGAGCAGTCAAGCTTATGTCACTTTTTGAGATGTGATGTCACCTCTGGTGCTCCACCCCAAGATTCAACTCCCCTCTGCTGTTGTTAACCCCTCGGTTCACTTTCCTTTACTTTGTTGCTGCTACTGTCCCTGGTCAGACTGTCTTAATGAAGACCACTGTTTGCATCCAAGCTTGCTGTCATTTGCACTGTTGCTGCTGTTCAGATTGACCATATTTTTGTAGTTGGTTCAGTTTCTGGTTAATGGCAACTGGCAAGATTTTGATTGTTGTGAATTGCAACTGAAGGGCAGGTATGGATGGTTAGATTATCTCTTTTTTGAAGATGGTCAGTGGTTGTGTGGCACAAATGTCACTTGCCACCTATCAGACCAAGCCTAAATGTTGTCCAGCTCTTGCTGCATTTGAACACTGACTGCTTCAGTGTCTGAGAGGTTGTGAAAAGTGCTGAATATTGTTCAATCATCAGTGAACACTCCCACTCCTGACCTTATGGAACATAGAACATTACAGCACAGTACAGGCCCTTCGGCCCTTGATGTTGTGCCGACCTGAAGCCCATCTAACCTACACTTATTCCATGTATGTCCATATGCTTGTCCAATGATGACTTAAATATACTTAAAGTTGGCGAATCTACTACCGTTGCAGGCAAAGCGTTCCATTCCCTTACTACTCTGAGTAAAGAAACTACCTCTGACATCTGTCCGGAACTTGATCCCTCTATTAATAAAAGCTAAAACACTGTATCCCTTGTTCACAACCCTGTCAACCTGGGTGGCAACTTTCAAGGATCTGTGCACATGGACACAGAGATCCTCTGCTCATCTACACTACCAAGAATCTTACAATTAGCCCAGTACTTTGCATTCCGGTTACTCCTACCAAAGCGCATCACCTCACACTTGTCTGCATTAAACTCCATTTGCTACCTCTCAGCCCAGCTCTGCAGCTTATCGATGTCTCTCTGCAACCTACAGCATCCTTCATCACTATCCACAACTCCAACCTTAGTGTCGTCTGCAAATTTACTAACCCATCCTTCTACGCCCTCATCCAGGTCATTTATAAAAATGACAAACAGCAGTGGACCCAACACCGACCCTTGCAGTACACCACTAGTAACTGGTCTCCAGGATGAACATTTCCCATCAGCTACCACCCTCTGTCTTCTTTCAGCAAGCCAATTTCCGATCCAAACTGCTTTATCTCCCACAATCCCATTCCTCCGCATTTTGTACAATACACACCATATGATGGAGGGAGGGCCATAGTTGAAGCTGAGATGAGATGACTGATCTCCAATATTCACAAACATTTTTCTTTATGTTAGTTATGATTCAATTAATGGAGGTTTCTTCCTCAGATTTTCACTGAGTCCAGTTGTGGTGAGCTGATTGATAACACACTGACTCAAATGTGGCTTTGATATCAAGATCATTCATTTTATCAAAACCTTCAGCTGAGCAGGGAATAGTACAAAAACATCAAAATAAAGTTTAAAAACTTGTCTTTGTACAGTTTTCCATAACGCAGTAACTAATAATGAAGTCAAAACTGTGAAACTTTTTCATATAAAGATGTGTTATACAGAAATTTAGTCTTGTTTATACTGAATGGCTGTAATTAAATATTTTACATCATAACGTGGGAGCGAGACTGCTTTATTTTACAGGCTATGCAGTAAAATTAGAAAATAACAGATGCTTGTCCAATGATGACTTAAATATACTTAAAGTTGGCGAATCTACTACCGTTGCAGGCAAAGCGTTCCATTCCCTTACTACTCTGAGTAAAGAAACTACCTCTGACATCTGTCCGGAACTTGATCCCTCTATTAATAAAAGCTAAAACACTGTATCCCTTGTTCACAACCCTGTCAACCTGGGTGGCAATAACAGATCAAAATAACAGAATAACAGATCAAAAACATTGTAACTTGTATTAGTATGGATTAAAATTTTGTTTCATTTATGGGCTGATGCAGTTCTTGCAGAGGTCTGCAAGGCTGCAGGCCTATGGTCAAGCAGCTCACTGATCCCTTTCAGTGGCAGCAAGTCCTGCAAGAATACAAAAAAATCCAATTTGTCCAATTGTAGCAGGAGAAAGAAATCTGTTAATCATTCAACACACTCAGAGGAATTCCACTCTTCTCCATCACCAGAAAATTCATCTAAATCACACAAAAAATGTGTAACCTGGATCTTCTGACAATGCATTTTCAGAAAACTGTTGTTTCTTATGTCTCCTGCAGTAAAGTCAGTAAAAACATACAGAAAATCCATAATTTAAAATCACTAAGTTAGTCAATGATGGTGTTCACATAGTAAAGGTCGAATCAGCTCTCTGTGTACACACTGGGATGCTTAGTTATCTCTGCCATTAGTTCTTTAGACTGAAACACAGAAGACTAAAACTTCAGAGTTAAAGCTGAATTTAGGGCTTTTTTTCTAAAATGTTGTGCAATCCATTAAAATTGGATTATTTGAGCTTGAAACAACTGCGTGAAAACAGAACAGTGAAGGTATTTATTTAAGTGTACATCATAAGATGTTGATAGGAAGACACAGGACTCACTTGAAAGTGACTTGCACCAGATGTAGCTGATTACCAAAAACACAATCTTTTGCAAGGAACTGTATTTGTATGGTGTATAATGACTTTATTTGAAATGCTATGTGGTTTGGCTTACAAAATATATAAACATTGTGCTCATGTGTTTCGTAATTACCTCCATTTAAACTAAACAGGCAAGTTAATAAAGGAGAAATCAAACTAAGTGAAATAAGTATTCACTTAGTAGGTTTCCAGTTAAGTTATAGATTCAACTTTTGTTTCATTACAGGTATATGTTAAAAGACTATGCCAATGAGACATAAATTACAATTAATGCCTTGAGATTTTTAAAAATATGAAATGCAAACTTTGTTTTCTGTACAGCATACTTCTTTAAAAGGTAACAAAAGAAAGAACGGATCCAAAATGCAAAGTTGTTTGCCAAGAGAGGCAGATGGTTTGAGCAATTAGGAGGATTTTTGTTACAAAACACATTTTCTTATTTTTGTATTTACAAAGAATATTTCACTTAATATTTAAAGTGTAAGCTTGTAATTAATATCTGACAACTAAAATAAAGAACAAGGCAGTCATAAACAATGATTTGTTGGTTAGTATGAAATACAAATGTTATAGTATGGTTTATAATGTTCTTTCTTCTCAGTGTTGCCTTGGAACAAAGAGCAGGCACCTCTTCTGCCAGATGCCACACAGTAGCTATCCGCACACCAGTTCTCTTTCGTAAAATAGTAAGATATTTTGAATTCTAGTTTCATTCTCCTTCCTCCCTGCGTATATTTCTTCATGTTTATGTTCAGTCTGTGTCACTTCAGTCACAAGTTGATTGACTACTGGGAGCCAGGAGGCATTTACAATACTGTTAAAATCCTCAGAATATCCTTTCTTTGCATTCTACTACCATGTTTGTAAAATTACTATGCAGTAACACCATTCAAGTGTACAAATGTGTACAAGCAAAGTACCTCCACTGAGAATTTTTGTTTTATTCATTCACTTGTGGTTGGCGGATTTTCTCTCCCCCCGACACACACGCATGAGCTTTTACTTCATGAAGTGTGTTTTATTACAGTTCAATGTACAAGTATATAGTGTTATATAAATATGGGGTATTGCTCGACAATGTAAAGTTGCACAGCAACATTAGAAAAACAAAACTGCTCATTTCAGTCGAGTCACAAACCTTGGTAACATATTTCAGTCCAAATCTGCAACACCACCTACTTTTGCCATCTGCATGTATTCCACTGAAAAGCGAATATAAATTGTAAGAATCAGGATTTCCTTACTGTGCCAGCTGCAAATAACAAATTCAAGGGCAGCCTAACAAAAAATGACAGGATACAGGCAGATTGTATCCATGTCATTAATGAAAAGAATTTTTTGAAAGAAAAATAATAAAAATTTATAAGTTTGACATTTTACCGTTTCACATACCTTCTTTTGTTATCATTCATGTTTTAGTAATAATTGAGCATCTTTTTCTGGAAAAGATAGTTTATGCTTCTGTTTCCACTTCCACATCAGCTGTTTGTGGTAGGTCAGCATCACCAAGTAACTCTGTTTCCGGCACCAACGTTGCATCATCTTGGAGACTCTCAGAAGCATGTACTTCATCTGCAATAGTGGGTTCATTAGGTTCATTTTCTATGCCATTTGATTGGTCTGGGATCAAAGCAATACGATCTGTTCCAGATGCATTTGAGGGTGCTGTTGTTACATAACCTGTGCTTGTAGAGCCACTTCCACTGTTGTGGGAACCTGACTTTGGCACCATTTGTGGGGGTAACTGTTGAGCCATCTGCATCTGGATTTGCATTGGATAATAATTTGGCAAATAGGCACCATAAGCTGGCATTGGCTGATAACCATTTACTGGAATGTACAACTGGGGTGGTGGAACCATTGGTCGTATCTGTCCCTTTACTGGTATGAACTGAGGAGGTGGAAAATGCGTTTTTTGCTTTGGTCCCACATATCTTGCATTGCTAACATGACTGACAGGACTGGTGCTGAGGGAACTAGTCTGTGTTGCATTACTGCTCCCAGAAGGAGGAGCCGAGCTGTTATAATTGGACAGATTTTCCCATGTTCGGAGTCGTGTGTGGATATCTTTAAACCGTGGTCTTCTTGATGGAATTTCATGCCAACATTCCAGCATCAGACTGTATACCCAAGCTGGGCTGTCATCTGGACAGGGCAGTATGTGACGGTTTCTTATCATTTCTATGACATCTTGATTTGAATACCCACAATACGGTTGCAGGCCATAGCCAAATATTTCCCATGCCACTACCCCAAAAGACCATATGTCAGAATCAACAGAAAATTTTCCATATATTATAGCTTCAGGCGGCATCCAGCGGATCGGTAGAAGTGAACTTCCCATCAGCTTGTAGTAATCTGCAGAGTAAACCTCTCTGAAAATGCCCAAATCAGATATTTTTATATGTAGTTTATCACAGACTAAGATATTCCTGGTGGCAAGATCCTTGTGTATGACATGATGGTTGGATAGGTATTCCATGCCTGCTGCAATCTGAGTCACAATGTGCAGGAAGTCAGCTGGCTCCAGCGCAGACTTCACTGTCCTGTCATCATCACTGCTTCCAACATCTGAATGTGGTGAACGCATCACTAGAAATTCATGGAGGTCACTCTGGGAAGGGTAACAAAAGATCATGCTCATGGGCTGTTCTTTAGTTACTATACCAAGAAGGCAAACAATATTTGGATGCTGTAGCCTAGATCGCATCAAAGCTTCATGTTTGAATTCTTCTTTAAGGGTCATTTCAGTTTTATCCTTCATTGTCTTAATTGCTATAACTTGTGCTTGTTCACCAGGGCCTGTGCTGTACAGATGTCCCTTATAAACTTTCCCAAACCGATCCTCTCCAAGTTCTTCCATAAATCGCACTGCAGACAGACAGATATCTTTCAGTTTCACCTAGAAAGATGATCCAGATGAAACTGGTTAACAAAAAGAAAAACAGGTAGACCTTCTCTAATGTACAATGCACATGGAATTAAGCTGGTCAGTTATAAATAAAGTTTCAAATTAATTTGGAAGGTCAGAAACAATAACTCCAAAAAACCAGTGGAATAGGGTTATAATAAATGGTAACTTATTTATACTTCTTTCAGTTATAGATTACGCTGTGCTGTATTTAACCTGTCAGTTTTGTTAGTACAGCTGAACTAGATTTATCATGAACGATCAGCATATTTACAAAATGTCTAGTGAATCCACTATAAAAGTTTTTGAGAAGATTTGTAGCTCGGGTTGTGGATGAGGTTGCAGACTTGCTCGCTGAGCCGTGCATTTGATTGCAGACGTTTCGTTATCCTGCTAGGTAACATCATCAATGTGCCTCTGGTAAAGCCACCGGAGGTGCACTGATGATGTTGCTTAGCAGGGTGATGAAACATCTGCAATCAAACACACTGGCTCAGTGAGTAAGTCTGCAACCTAACTCACTATAACTTAAAATAATTGAAAATTGTATTTAAAACTATGCTAACCATTTAATAGCCTCATTGATGTACATCAGTCAGTTTCTTGGAGGGGTTAAATATTTTTGATTGGTTGAAAAAATGTCAAACGTATAGCTACTAAGGTATTTGAACCACGGAATATACCAATATTTAGGATCTACCAAGAAATGGTGATGATGAATAAATCTGAAAAAGCATAGCTGTGATTTTCACTCTTATTAAATGGTTTGTTGCAAAACTTAATTAGAAATGATGGGAATGTTTTGGGTGAAGGAATGATTATGCAATGTGTGAACATTTGTTTTGTAGTTGTGCTTATATTTCAAAACAGCTTTTCAACTCTCAACAATAAAATTGTCAGACAAATTTAGATATCAGGTACATCATGATGGTGGATTCTAGAAACATGGATAGTATAGTAGATTGCTACACAGTGAAGTTTAGTTAGAATTGCAAAATAGACCAGCACACCTCACAATTAACTACAGAAACAGAAACAGAAATGCTCAGCAGATCTGGCAGCATTTGTGGAGAGAAATCAGAGTTAATGTTTCAGGTCAAGTGACTGTTCCTTACAACTCACAATTAACTATTTTAACTAGTGCTCACTGTTATCCGGTTAAATGTTGTGAACATCCAGCTCCAGCAACACCCATATATGATTAGCCTGGCAAATTTTAAACTTTGAATAGGGCAGTGGAATCGTGAATGCTAATTATGACAGGAATTCAGTTTTTATAACCCTCTGCAAAGACAGCACCTCCAAAAATTGAGAACTCTCAACTGGTGTGTTCACCCAGATTAAGCACTCATCAAGATTAAGCATTCAAAACATATTTCAATCTTAACTGTTAACATTATGTTAATTAACATAATTTTCCCATCTTTGTCAAAGTGCACAGACAGTTGTATTAGGTGACAACTAACTTGCTATCCTCAGCCCTGAGATGGCTTGACCTATTGAGTACCAATCAAATTGTTAACAGTGTTGAAGCTGCTGGCCAACCAGACACTGGCAGCTTGTGATTTCCTAACAGCTTCTCATTGGTTGGCAGCTTTTGAGTCCTAAAAATGTTAGTCAAGGCCTCTTTGGGTGATCCAGCAATGAGGAAATAGGTATTCTTTATCTTCTTGCCGATGGGAGGGGCTGATATGGAAAGGGGATGGGGGAGGGGATCAGAGGCAAGCTAGCGACATAGCTTTCAGAAGCGACTTCTTTGCCTGCTATTCACTCCTCCAAATTTCCCCCAAATTAGAAGTCATTACTCATTTCCTTGACCTGGCATACCGATCAGGAAACTATTTTTTCACCTACTGGGAAGACATGTTGTTGGGAGGTGGTGAGCTGAAGCCCTTAAGTAGTAATTAATTAGCCATTTAAAGGCCTTAAATCACGATAGGTCAAGGAATTCCCCTATGGACCTTCTCACCTAAAACCTAATAATTGGTGAGCTGACAAGGAAGCAAGTATCTTTTCAGGGCCAACTCTCAATTATATCCTCATCTCAACACCTCTCCTGCCACCTCCACGAAGAGGGAAATTTCATCCATCATTCTGCGCAAAGATAATAACATTGCCACTAAGTCAAGATAACAGATGAACTGAAAATTAAGTAACAATGTTAAAATATCACGAGGTGAACATAACATTACCTGTTTGTGAGGGCTGATGAGTGGCAGTTCCATATCCTGACTGGGAGATGCCATCAGCTGGCGTCGCTGTGGAGAAGGTGTAGATGCTTTGTGTTTGTTTCGACACATACAGATCAGGAAAAATAACAAAGCAATGACCAATGGAATGGCAATGCTAGGGATGAGTATGTAGAGGATTTCCATTTTGCTATTTTCATGTGGGTCTGTAGAAATAAATAGATCAATATGCTGCTGTATTGCACATTATTCCTTTAAGGATAATTAATTATCTTGAATGCACATGCCTCCATCAGACCCCTGGAGCATTGCATGTCATATCTTAACCACTCACTGTATAAAACAGTTTGTGCCATTACTTCTTTTTTCAATTATTTTACATCAGTGCCCTCTGATCCTTCCATGAACAGGACAGTCTCTCCCTACTCCTCACGATTGGGAGTGTCTCTACCAAATCTCAACTTTCTCTTCTTCAACAATAAATGTCACAACTTCTCCAGTTCATTTAACTGAGGTTCTCATCCATGGAACCATTCTCATCAATATTTTCTGCACGCTCTCATATACTTGCACATTCTTTATAAAGTGTGGCATGGGGAACTGAACACAATTATCTTGCTGAGGACAAATCAATATCTTATACAGTTTAACATCATTTCCTTGCCTTTGTTCTTTCTGCCTCTTTCATGAAAGCTCAAGATACTGTGTGCTTTATTAACTGCTCTGTCAACATGCCCTGCCATCTTGAAGGATTTATGCAAATATACACACAGGTCCCTCTTCTGCACACACGCTAGAACAGCATTTATTTCATACTGTCTCCCCACTTGCTTCCTACTAAAATGAATCATTTTACACATATTAATTTTGTCTCCCACTTGTCAGCCCATTCTATGTCCGTTTGAAATTCAATAACATTCTCCTTAGAGTTTACCACAGATCCCAAGTTTAGGAAAGTTTGAGATTGTGTCCTATTTACTGAGATCTAAGGTTATTAATGTATGCTGGGAAAACCAGGGGCTGCAACTGGGAAGCACAATTATAAATGTTCTTCTAGTCTGAAAGCAATGTTTAAACATTATTTTGTTTTCTTCCACTCAACTAATTTTAATTTTTGTTGCTACTGTCCCTTTCAGTCCTTTAGCACTAAATGTAGACTCAAGTCTACAGATAACAAAGCGTGAAGCTGGATGAACGCAGCAGGCCAAGCAGCATCTCAGGAGCACAAAAGTTGACATTTCGGGCCTAGACCCTTCATCAGTCAACTCATGTGCTCCTGAGATGCCACTTGGCCTGCTGTGTTCATCCAGCTTCACACTTTTGGATTCTCCAGCACCTGCAGTTCCCATTATCTCTGTAGCCTCAAGTCTGTTGTGCAGCATATTTTCATGTGCCTTTTGGAAATCTACATACATCAAGTCAAAAGCATTATGCTCTTGTGGAAATCTCAAAAAAACTCAAGAATGGTTGTGAAACATGGTTTGCACTCAAATCTGTACTAGTTTTCCTAAATTAACCTACCTTGCCCAAATGACCCTTAATCCTATCCCACATTATTGTTTCTAGAAGCTTCCCTATCATTTGGGCTAAACTGACTGGCCTACAGTTGCTGGGTATGCCCTTATACCATTTTTGAACAAGGTCGTAACATTTACAACCTTGGGGCAGCATGGTGGCTCAGTGGTTGGCACTGCTGCCTCACATTGCCAGGGACCCGGGTTCAATTCCACCCTCAGGCGACTGTCTGTGTGGAGATTGCACATTCTGTGTCTGCGTGGGTTTCCGCCAGGTACTTTGGTTTCCTCTCACAGTCCAAAGATGTGCAGGCGAGGTGGATTGGCCATGATAAACTGCCCGTAGTATTCAGTGATGTGTAGCTTAGGTGGGTTATAAGGGGATGGGTCTGGGCGGGATGATGTGGACTTGTTGGGCCAAAGGGCCTATATCCACACTGTAGGGATTCTGTGTAATTTACAGGTTTCTAGTCCTCTGGTACCATCCATATATCAAAAAATCTGACATCAAACCAAGGGTGAACAAAACTGACCATTGAAAAAGCTGAAGTCTTCTCAGTGTCTGACAAACTACATACAAGTCTTTCCATCCACTGGTGTTGAGATGATGCAAAGTCTTGGTTTTCTGATAGGCCTAGAGTTTCAAACCCATCATTATGATCAGATACTTTGAAATACTGCTCACCTCTAGCTTAAGCATACTCCCATTGCCATTGAAATTTACATCCACATTGTCATCTTCCTGCTTCAATGTTTCAACTACACCCTTGGTCTCACACCTCTCAGCCTCCTCCATAAACAAGCTTCAATTTATCCAAGACTCTTTCACCTGCATCTTGTCTTATCAATCTCCACTGGTTTATACAGTCAAAAGAGATAAACAGCATGGAAACAGACCCTTCGGTCCAACTCGTCCCAGCTGACCAGATATCCGACATTAATCTAGTCCAATTTTTCAGCAGTTGGCCATATGCCTCTAAACCCTTCCTATTCATATACCCATCCCGATGCCTTTTAAATATCATAATTATATCAGCTTCCATGTTTTCCTCTGGCAGCTCATTCTATACATGCACCATTCTATGCGTGAAAAAGTTTCCCCTTAGGGCCCTTTTAAATCTTTCCCCTATCACGTTAAACCTATGCCCTCTGGTTTTGGAGACCCCCACACCAGGGAAAAGACCTTGTCTATTTACCCAATGCATGCCCCTCATAATTTTATAAATCTCTATAAGTACACCCCTCAGCCTCCAATTCTCCAGGGAAAATAGCTCCAGGCTATTCAGACTCTCCCAACAGGTCAAACCCTACAACAACCTGGAAACATTCTCATAAATCTTTTATGAACTCTTTCTAGTTTCACACATTCCTCCTATTGCACAGAAACCAGAATTACACACAATGCTGCAAAAGTAGTCAAAACAATGTCCTGTAGAGCCACAACATGACCTCCCAACTCCTATACTCGATGCACTGACCAATAAAGGCAAGCATACCAAACACATTCTTCACTTCCTATCTACCTACAACTTCACTTTCAAGGAACTATGAACCTACACTCCAAGGTCTCTTTGTTCAGCAACTCTCCCTTGCCATTAAATGTATAAGTCCTGCCCTATGCAGCACCTTACATTTATCAAAATTAAACTTCATCTGTCACTCCTCAGCTCATTGTTTCATCTGATCATGATCCCATTGTACTCTGAAGGAACCATTTTCACTGTCCACCACACCTCCAATTTTAGTGGCATCTGAAAACTTAATAACCAAACGTCCTTTGTTCTGCTCCAATGCATGAAATTCAAATTCACATCCCAAATTTACAAAAAAAATTCCATGGCCCTACTCCATCCAATCCTTCCAGCTCAGTATCTTTGCCACACCTTTCAACTGTTGAACGGCAGTCCTTTTAATTCCACTTCTCAGTTGATGACAGACTAGTTGCGTACAATTAGGTACTGTCTTGCAAACCTCTGTGCTACGCTCAAATGTTTAAACAGCTTTCTGACCTTGTTTTTGGAGGGAGCTCCTTGAAATAGTCTCTTCTCATATTCTGATTTTATTAAAATGCAATGTAGTATAGAAATACAATGAGTCCTTGCTTAATATCATCCTGAACATGATTGTTTCATGTTGTTGTTGCTTTCCAAAAAGATCTATGCATTTGCAGTGTGTTACTGCTGTCTTGTTTTAATGTGCATTTAGAATACTGCTACTGTGTACAATTCTCATCGCTCCCCTGTAAGGACGATATTAAACTGGAAAGGGTGCAAACAAGATTTACAAGGAGGTTACCGAGACTGGAGGGCTTGAGTTGTAAGGAGAGGCTGGATTGGAGGGATTTTTCTCCCTGGAGCATCAGAAGCTTAGGGATGACCTTATAAAGGTTTATATGAGATGTATACATAAGGTGACTAGCCAAACTAAGGGGCAGGTTTAAGGTAAGAGGGGAAATATTTAATAGGGACCTGTGGGCCAACTTTTTCCAGAGTGTGATGCATATATATGGAACAAGCTGTCAGAGAAAGTGGAAGAGATGAGTATAGTTACAAATGTTTAAAAGACCTTTCAATTGGTACATGGAATGGAAAGGTTTAGGGGGACAGACAAATGGGACTAGTTAAGTTTAGGAAACCTGGTTGGCAAGGAGGAGTTGGGCTGAAAGGTCTGTTTTCATGCTGTATGGCTCTCTGACTATTATCCTATGGCTGGACATTTGGCATAATTCACATAATGAGTCTGCAAGTGCTGGATCTAGGTTTTGGGTCCAGTGCAGACAAGGAAATTTTGGGAGGACATTAGGAGCCTTAGGAAGCCTTTGCGTAATGATTAATTTTCCAGGAACCAATGAACTATATTAAACAAAAGCTTATTGTACAAGTTGTTGTAATGCCTTACTCCCCTTTATTTTCCTCTGTTGTGGTGACCTCTTGTGGTGAATGAAATATTGTAGCACAAAACAGGGCTTTATAAGCCAGAGGTGCCCAAACTTTTCATGTAAGGAGCCATATTTCACTTTTTTCTCATTCATGGGGCAAGTCAACAATTTTCAGAAAGATCAGGCGTTAGAAATTTATCTGGCAATTAACCTTTACACCAAAAATGGTGCTTTCTTATGAACAAGCTTCAGATGTGAATATAATTTATTATTTTACTTCCCATCATTATATTGAATATTGACTTAGTGGGATATCTGTCATTGTAACCACTGCACACTGTGATGGTGGGAAATTCCTCAATAACCCGACAAATATCTATACAGAAAATCAGAGGATACAACCAACTTCATAACTGTGCCCCCCTCCAATGCCAGCACATAGCCTCTCTTTTCATGCCTCAGCATTCCAAACCCCAGCAGGTAACCTCCCCTTTAGAACCTCTCTTCCTTCAATAACCTCGGTGGGCAACTACTCCCTTTTTTCCTCCAGCAGGCAGACTTTCTGCCCCATCTCCCCCTGGTATTCAGGCACTGAAGTAATTGCACAGAGGCCAGTGTCCCATCACCATGTCGCCCTTTACTTACTAGTGCAGAGTACACTGCCTGTGGCCAACCAACTCAGAGTCAGTCCTCAAATGAGGAGAATCTAAGCTCCCTGTTATATTGGTCAGCCAAGGCTTTCCCGGTCAGCCCAGGTTAACAACCCCAATCAAGAAACTCAGTTAATAGTGTCCACCTCGTTCTAATCACTATAGGCATCAGGCTGGAAAGCTCAAATTATTTTCAGAAAGTAGACTTCTTTTTTGGCTGGTTTCCACCTTTGGGCCTGTTGTTCAAAATCTAGTGCATTGTTCTGAAATCTGATGGGGCTCTAGTGTTGATCTGGCTGAAGAACAATCTGTTTATGGAGAAATGATTTAATTGTTGAACCAAGTGCTTCCAGTTTTTGGCTGCAAACTTTAAGATCTGAAATGTGACCTTAAAAATAAGACACTGTGGATCAGCTCAGGCCCAAGGCTAGGCATTGTTACATGCCATGTCATTGTTAGTTTCCCATTACAGAATGTTTCTATTGTAAGTTTGCTGCTGATAGGCTTACTAAACAGATCATTAACAAACCTGGGAAAGACACAGCTTGTGATTGGAGGAGCAGCTCTTTTGATCTGTTACTTCTACTTACTTGTATTTTGTACATTGGATAGAAACCCTTATTTGGCTGGACTCTTTTTCATGGGACATACGGTGGGTGATATTATTAATAACTTATAATCAAGCTCCATTCTTTATTCAGTGAAAGAATTTCAGGTGTACTTTTCCATCACATTAAAATCCTGCAGTGATACTGAAGGAGGTCATTTGGTCCATTAAACTTGCACTTTTATATTAGTAGCTATTAGTAGCTTTGGGCTCTAGGTTACTAATCCAGTGACATTACTATCACTCCACTGCCCCCCCTAATTTTGATCAAAAATAGCATTGAACCTCTTGCTGAATGATTGCTGGAGACCACCTAATTACTCAATCTGAAAAAAAGAACTATTTTGTGCTTTCTTATCCTTAGCCAATTTCATATCCACATTGCTTAAACTCCATTAACCTTATTCTGCTACAAATACTGAGGTGGCAGGGTGGCTCAGTGGTGAGCACTGCTGCCTCACAGCACCAGGGACCTGCGTTTGATTCCACCCTTGGGTGACTGTCTGTGTGGAGTTTGCACATTCTCCCTGCGCCTGCATGGGTTTCCTCCAGTTTCACATGAAAGGATGAAGAAGGGAAGGGCACAAATAAAGTAATTGGTTAAAAAAAGCAAATGCAACATGAGAAAAATGTTTTTCACACAGCAAACTTGGACAAACACTTTATAATGCACAAAACTGAGCCTTTCTCCAGTTAAGCATTTTTATGCTGAATTGCACATTCTTCTCTTTTTTAATCTATTGCACACTTCTTGGTGTAATGCTCCCCATCTTCCAAAATCCCTATAATGTAACATTCTTCTCTTCTTCCTTAAGCAGATCCAGCACTGTTTCCAAACCGATTGGCTGAAAACTCATTGATCAATAATGTTCTATTTTCTGGAATCCCCACTCCCCATCTTTGCCATCTGAAATATTATCATTCCTAGTCCATATCAAGCTAATCCCCCATTTTTGCATGACAGTTCTTGCATGATACTATAACTTATTTGTAAATTTATTCTTATTTCTGTTCCAGTGCTTGGTGATCTATAGAATACTCCCAATCACATACTTGCTCTTCTATGGTTGCTCAATTCTATCTAAATAGATTCTAACTTTCATAGATGGCAGCACGGTGGCATATAGTCAGGTGAGCGTTGCTCTAGGAGCCCTCAACATTGACTCCAGACCCCATGACGTCTCATGGCTTCAGGATAAACAGAGGCAAGGAAACCTCCTGCTGATTACAACATACCGTCCTCCGTCAGCTGATGAATCAGTATTCCTCAGTGTTGAACAACACTTAGAAGAAGCACCAAGGATGCAAGGGCACAAAATGTACTCTGGATGGGGGATTTCAATGTCCACCACCAAGAGTGGCTCAGCAGCAGTACAACTGATTGAGCTGGTCAGGTCCTAAAGGGCATGGCTACGAGACTTGGGCTATGGCAGGTGGTGAAAAACCAACAAGAGGATAAGACATACTTGACCTCATCCTTACTAATCTGCCAGCTGCAGCTGAATCTGTCCATGACAGTATTAGTCACAGTGACCATCACACAGTCCTTGTGGAGGTAAAGTCCCACCTTCACAGTGAGAATAACTTCCACTGTGTTGTGTGGCACAATCACTGTGCGAAATGGGACAGACTTCGCACAGATCTAGCAACTCAAGACTGGGCATCCACGATGCACTGTGGGCCATCAACAGCAGCAGAATTGTACTCCAGCACAATTTATAACTTCATATGCCAGACCATGAGGTTATAGATTGTGCTGGAGTACAATTCAACCAATACCATCAAGCCAGGGGATCAACCCTAGTTCAATGGACAGTGTAGGAGGGCATGCCAGGAGTAGCACCAGACATATCTGAAGATGAGGTATCAATGTGGTGAAGCCACCAAACAGGACTACTTGCATGCCAAACAGCAAAAGCAGCAAGTGATAGACAGAGAGCTAAGCGATCCCACAACCAACAGATGAGATCTAAGCTCTGCAGTCCTGCCACATCCAGTTGTGAATGGTGGTGTACATTTAAACAACTCACTGGAGGAAGAGGCTCCACAAAAATCCCCATCCTCAATGATGGATGAGCCCAGCACATCAGTGCAGAAGATAAGGCTGAAGCTTCCACGGCAATCTTCAACCTGAACTGCCAAGTGGATGAGCCATCTCTGTCTCCTCCAGTGGTCCCCAGCATTACAGATATCAGACTTCAGCTAATTCAGTTCACTCCACGTGATAGCAAGAAACAGTTGGAGACACTTGATACTGCAAATGCTACGGGCCCTGACAACATTCTGTCAATACTACTGAAGACTTGTGCTCCAGAACTTGCCACTCTCCTACTCAAGCTGTTCCAATGCAGTTACAACACTGGTATCTGCATGGCAATGTGGAAAATTGCCCAAGTATATCCAGTACACTAAAAGCAGGACAAATTCAACCCAGTCAATTACGGCCTCAATCAGTCTCCTCTCAGTCATCAATACATAGAACATAGAACATTACAGCACAGTCCAGGCCCTTCGGCCCTTGATGTTGTGCCGACCTGTCATACCGATCTCAAGCCCATCTAACCTACACTATTCCATGTACGTCCATTACTTATTCAATGACGACTTAAATGTACCTAAAGTTGGCGAATCTACTACCGTTGCAGGCAAAGCGTTCCATTCCCCTACTACGCTCTGAGTAAAGAAATTACCTCTAACATCTGTCCTATATCTTTCACCCCTCAATTTAAAGCAATGCCCCCTCGTGCTCGCCGTCACCATCCAAGGAAAAAGGCTCTCCCTATCCACCCTATCTAACCGTCTGATTATTTTATATGTTTCAATTAAGTCACCTCTCAACCTTCTTCTCTCTAATGAAAACAGCCTCAAGTCCCTCAGCCTTTCCTCGTAAGACCTTCCCTCCATACCAGGCAACATCCTAATAAATCTCCTCTGCACCCTTTCCAAAGCTTCCACATCCTTCTTATAATAGTGACCAGAACTGTACACAATAAAGTGATTGAAGGTGTCACCAACTGTGCTGTCAAGTCGCACCTGCTCCGCAATAACCTGCTCAGTGACGTCCACTTTGCATTCCACCAGGGCCACTCAGCTCCTGACCTCATTCCACCCTGGTTCAAATGTGGACAAAAGAGCTGAATTCCTGAAGTGAGGTGTAAGTGACAGACCTTGACATCAAGGCTACATTCAACCAAGTGTGGCATCATGGAGCTAAACTGGAATCATTGGGTATCAGGGGGCAAACTCGCTGGTGGCTGGAGTCATACCTGACACATAGGAAGATGGTAGTGATTGTTGGAGGTCAATCATCTCAGCTCCAGGACTTCTCTGCAGGAGTTCGTCAGGGTAGTGGTCTCGGCCCAACCATCTTCAGCTGCTTCATCAATGACCTTCCCTCCATCTTATCATCAGAAATGGGGATGTTCGCTGATGATTGCACAATGTTCAACACTATTCATGACTCCTCAGATACTGAAGCAGTCTGTGTTCAAATGCAACAATATCCAGGCTTGGGCTGACAAGTGGCAAATGACATTTGTGCCATACAAATGCCAGGCTATGACCATCACTAAACAGAGACAATCTAACCACCACTCCCTTGGTATTTAATGGTGTTACCGTCACTGAAAACTCCACTATCAACATCCTGGGGGTTATCACTGATCAGAAGCTAAAAACTGGACTCAGCACATAAACACAGTGGCTACAACAGCAGGTCAGAAGCTAGGAATACTGCAGTGAGTAACTCACCTCCTGACTCCTCAAAGCCTGTCCACTACCCACTAGGCACAAGTCAGGAGTGTGATGGAATACATCCCATTTGCCTGGATGAGTGCAGCCCCAACAACACTCAAGAAGCTTGACACCATCCAAGGCAAAGCAGCCCGCTTGATCGGCACTACACCCACAAGCAATTACTTGCTAAGTCACCGAAGCTCAGTAGCATCAGTGTGTACAGTCTGCAAGATGCACTGCAAAAATTCACCAAAGATCCTCAGACCTTCCAAACCCATGATCACTTAGAACAAAGAAAATTACAGGCCCCCCCAAGCCCACATTGGCATGCTGCCCATCACAACTAAAACCCCTACCCTTCTGGGAACCATAACCCTCTATTTCCACCCTACTAATATTTTTGTCAAGACGCCCTTTAAAAGTCACTATAGTATCAGCTGCCACTACCTCCCCAGGCAGGGAGTTCCAGGCACCCACCATCTTTTGTGTAAAAACACTCGCCTTGTACATCACCTCTATCTAGAAGGACAAGGGCAACTGACATATGAGAACACCACCACCTCCAAGTTCCCCTCCAAGCAACTCACCGTCCTGAGTTGGAAATATATTGCCGTTCCTACACTGTTGCTGGGTTAAAATCCTGGAATTCCCTCCCTAATGGCATTAAGGGTCATCCTACAGCAGGTGGACTGCAGTTGTTGAAGACGGCAGCTCACCACCACTTTCTCAAGGGCAACTAGGGATGGGCCAGAAATGCCGGCCAGCCAGCGATGCCCTCATCCCACAAATAAGTAGGAAAAAACACTTTGACCACACTGTCACCTAAGTCAGCAGGTTCTGGGTTCAAGTTCCATTCCTAAGATTTAAAGACAAAAATCTCAGCTGACACTCAAAGCAGCACTGAGGAAGTGTTTTACTGCTGAAGGTGCCAACATTTGTTGGAGATGTTAGACCTGTCCGCATTGTCAGGTGGACATAAAACATATTTCAGAATCATTGTAAAGAAGGAGTTATCGTAAAGAAGGAGTTATCCTTGGTGTTCTTGTTGACAATATTTATCTCGCAATTAATATCAAAACAGAATAGCTGATTGTTATCATATGCTGTTGTGTGAACTTACCGTACAGAAATCAACGACCCCATTTCGTGCAGTACAACAGCAAATACACTTCAAAACTGTATAATTTTCTGTGAAGGACTTTATGATGATGAAGTTCTAAAAGCTGCCCTTTTGCCATCTTCATAGTTTTTACGTTGATCAATAACACAACAGCTTCTCTAAACACCTTATGGTCAAGAATAAAGTTCCAAATCTCCTACTTCACCATTATCAATATTAAACAACAGTCCTATATGGCAGCCTACAGCTAAAGTTCACCAACCTCGTATACAATAATGTGCACACTTAGCTACATGGTCTCTAAACCCATCTCAAAATGTTTCACATTTGCAACCCTTGTCTCACTTACCCAAAATTCTAAATCATTCTTTACTGCTAACTCTCTCTTCCAGTCCTCTGTGTGCCCTGCTTCTCTTCTTTAATCTTTCATCTTTATGATTATCCTTTCGCCAAATTATTTTAAATCCCCTCGACACCACAATTTCTCCCTCTGAGAATGGACAACCTAAACACCTTGAACAGCTCCATTTTGCCCTGGAATTGGTTCCAATGTTTCAGGAACTTGAAGTTGTCTTTCTTATACCATATCTCCAAATGCATCAACTTGTCTGATTATGCAAAGCCAATATTCAGTAGCCTGTGGCACTGGGAGTAATTCTACTTTTGCGATCCAACGTTTTCAACCTTTTCCTGAGCAAGACCTCCCTAAACACTGCTGGCAAACTCTCAATCCTTTCTTTACAATTATGCTCAGATTTTTTTTGCAACTTTCTTATGAGGTTATTGACTTGCTCACTGAGCTGGCTTGTTTTTGTTTAGACATATTGTTACCATGCAGTTGAAGGCCATCAGTTTAACTATGATAATGTAACCATAGTAGCCCAAGCCAAACAGACACGCATGGGAATTCCATGGAATTGGACCCCATATACAAACCCATGAACAAAACCAGAAATGACACTACTCACCATAACCGACCGGGCAGTATAAATTCCAAGCGGAGTAGAACAGCATTGCTTCATTGGAAGCCTCACTGATGATGTTAACTGGCATGGTGACATCTTTTATACACAATGTAACAGGCAAACATATCATATGCCTTCTAAGCAATCTTATCCACTTATGTTGCCACTTTCAAGGAGCTGTGGACTTACACTCCAAGAACCCTCTGAATGTCAATGCTCCTAAGGGTCTCACCATTTGCTGTACACTTTCCTTTTGCATTTGACTTCCTGAATGCATCATCTCATCCTTAGCTTTTGTTACCTAGAATGTTGGAAGTTGAGGGATGACACAGTAGAGGTTTATAAAATCATGAGGGGCATGGATAGGGTGAATAGACAAAGATTTTTTTTCCAGTGCAAGGGAGTCCAAAACTATACGGCATTCATTTAAGATGAGATGGGAAAGAGTTAAAAGGGACCTGAGAGCAACATTTTCATGCAGAGGGTCGTGCGTGGATGGAACAAGCTGCGACAGGAACTGGTGGAGGCTGGTACAATTACAACATTTAAAAGGCACCTAGATGGGTGCGTGAATAGGAAGTGTTGAGGGGGGTATAGGCCAAATGCTGGCAAATGGTATTAAATTAGTTTAGGATATCTGGTCAGCATGGACAAGGATGTGATAAGGGGAACTGCAGATGCTGGAAAAAACAAGATAATGAAATGTGAGGCTGGATGAACACAGCAGGCCAGCAGCATCTCAGGAGCACAAAAGCTGACATTTTGGGCCTAGACCCTTCTGATGATGAAGGGTCTAGGCCCGAAACGTCAGCTTTTGTGCTCCTGGGATACTGCTAGGCCTGCTGTGTTCATCCAGCCTCACATTTCATTAGCATGGACAAGGATCTGTTTTGTACTGTATTACTCTGTGCCTCTATGACTTCCTAGAGCTATCACTTACGGCTGAATAAATCTTTCTAAATTCATTAGTTGGTTAAATTCAAAATCTGGAAAGGGCAAGTTGATTCACTTATAGCAAATCTGTGAAACTTAAGGTAAAGTATAATGGAGAGAGTAAGAGCAGCACTTGCTATTAGTGAAAGGAGTAGAATTTTTAATGCTTTTCTGAGGTTGAGTTTGAAGGCTGGACTGGGAGACAATTTAACTGGGCTAAAGGATGCAGGTGGGTCTCTGTTCTTGATATCTACCCTATGAAAATCTGAATTGGAAATCATTTCCACCTCAATGTCAATTGAGGCTCAGAAGCAAGCAATTAATGCCCACTTAAGGACCTTAATCTGCTGTTGCTAGTATTGAACCAATTACCACTCAGAGAGCCTGAAAAAAATTGCAACAGCATTTTTTTTAAAGTCCTTTACGGGATGTGGATATTGGGTATTTCCTATACCTCAGGCAGCAATTAAGAATCTCTTTTAAAACCTTCTTAATAACGGATTGAAACACTTCCCTGATACCTGATGCCAGGTTAATAGGCCAGTAGTTCCATCTTCTCCAACTCTTTTTTTTGAATGATGGTATAACATTGCCTGGCTTCTGCTGAGACTATTCGAAAATCTTTGGAATTTTGGAACACTATAGCCGCAGCATCCACTACATCTGCAGACATCTCTTGCAGAATCCTTGGGCAGCACGATGGGTCAGCGTCAGTGACCTTGGGTGACTGTATGGAGTCTGCATGTTCTTCCTGTGTGTGCTTGAGTTTCTACCGGTTGCTCTGGTTTCCTCCATAAGTTCAGAAGTGTGCAGGATAGGTGGATTGGCCATGCTAAATTATTCAGAGCATCCGGGGATGTTAAGGCTACATGGATTAGCCATGGTAAATGCAGGGTTATGGGAACAGAGTAAGGGGCTGAGGTTTGGTAGGTTGCTGTTTGTAGATCAGTTCAGACTTGATGGGCCAAACGGCCTCTTTCTGCACTTTGGGGATTCCACCATTCTAAGATGTAGGCCATCAGGTTCTAAGGATTCATTGAACTTTGGGCACTTAAATTTCTTTATGATGTTTTCTCTCCTGATATTAATTTCTTTGTGTCCTCAATTGTGTAGACAGGCATAAAATTTTAGAGTTGACACCAAGTAAGCCTAGATCAAGAATAGCATTATCTGGGTGCAGAATAAAGACTCCTTCTGCTCAGTCCAGGTCTCACAATTATATATTCTACTGAACCCATGTGATAGTTTCCTTTCTCCTTCATTAGCATTCCTGACTTTCTTGAACGAGATTATCAATAATTGTCAAATTAGAAGCAGTTCTGCACTGTACCTCATGCTTATTTTAATCTCATCTGCTCAGACTGGTGTCAGACCAAATCTAGAAGTGGAAGTGGGAGAGGGTGGGCGGGGGGCGTGGGAGATTGGCAGAACACTGAAAAAAAATGCATTACCTTGCCTCGATATTATGTTCAAGTTACATGTAATTGATGGTAAATCATGAATTCACTGATACATCGCAACATACTTAATGAAATACCATATCATCAAAACACCAACATGCGATGTTGCAGTGTATGTTATGTTATAATGAAGCTGCTAAAGCTTACGGCAGGCAGGAATATCACAGAGTTCAAGACGAGCTTCGCTCTGTGTGTAGCACCATGGTCCATCCATTTGTCCACCTGGATTTCGGCAGTAAGCATGGCCACCTCCAAGTTCTGGATACTCCAAACTGCTAAACTGATGAGTGTGAGGATATTGGGAATTCCACAACTGGCACTTGTATCCTGATTTGGTCACGCTGACTGTTCCTCTGTAATCTGCTCCACTGCCATTGTAGCATTTATGATCTGTATGGCCAACTTAAACAATGATATTCTTAGCAATATAGGACACACAAGAATTTATGTTGCATTCAAAGCTCAGAACCTCTATCCATAAGACAATTAGATATAGGAACAGAATTTGGCCATTTGGACCAATGAATCTGCTCCCCACCATTAAATCATGGCTGATATGTTTGCCAAGATAACAAAGTGTGCAGCTGGATGAACAGAGCAGGCCAAGCAGCATCTCAGGAGCACAAAAACTGATGTTTTGGGCCTAGACCCTTCTTCAGAGAGGGGGATGGGGAGAGGGTTCTGGAATAAATAGGGAGAGGGGGGAGGCGGACTGAAGATGGAGAGAAAAGAAGATAGGTGGAGAGGAGAGTATAGGTGGGGAGGTAGGGAGGGGATAGGTCAGTCCAGGGAGGATGGACAGGTCAAGGAGGCAGGATGAGATAGTAGGTAGGAAATGGAAGTGTGGCTTGAGGTGGGAGGAAGGGATGGGTGAGAGGAAGAACAGGTTAGGGGGGCGGAGACAGGCTGGGCTGGTTTTGGGATGCAATGGTGGGGGAGGAGATGAGCTGGGCTGGTGTTGGGATGCAGTGGGGGAAGGGGAGATTTTGAAGTTTGTGAAGTCCATATTGATACCACGAGGCTGCAGGGTTCCCAAGCGGCATATGAGTTGCTGTTCCTGCAACCTTCAGGTGGCATCATTGTTGCACTGCAGGAGGCCCATGATGGACATGTCGTCTGAGGAATGAGAGGGGGAGTTAAAATGGTTCGTGACTGGGAGGTGCGGTTGTTTATTGCGAACCGAGCGGAGGTGTTCCGCAAAGCAGTCCAAGCCTCCGTTTGGTTTCCCCAATGTAGAGGAGGCCACACTGGGTACAATGGATACAGTATACCACATTGGCAGATGTGCAGGTGAACATCTACTTTATATGGAAAGTCATCTTGGGGCCTGGGATGGGGGTGAGGGCGGAGGTGTGGGAGCAAGCGTAGCACTTCCTGTGGTTGCAGGGTAAGGTGCCGGGTGTGGTGGGGTTGGAGGGGAGTGTGGAGCGGACAAGGGAGTCACGGAGAGAGTGGTCTCTCTGGAAGGCAGACAAGGGATGGAAAAAGCTTGCCCCCACACCTCCTCCCTCACCTCCATCCCAGGCCCCAAGATGACTTTCCATATGAAGCAGATGTTCACCTGCACATCTGCCAATGTGGTATACTGTATCCACTGTACCCGGTGGGGCTTCCTCTATATTGGGGAAACCAAACGGAGGTTTGGGGACTGCTTTGCGGAACATCTCCGCTCGGTTCGCAATAAACAACTGCACCTCCCAGTCATGAACCATTTTAATTCCCCCTCCCATTCCTCAGACGATATGTCCATCATGGGCCTCCTGTAGTGCCACAATGATGTCAACCGAAGTTTGCAGGAACAGCAACTCATATTCTGCTTGGGAACCCTGCAGCCTCATGGTATCAATGTAGACTTCACAAACTTCAAAATCTCCCCTTCCCCCACTGCATCCCAACACCAGCCCAGTTCTTCCCCTCCCCCCACTGCATCACAAAACCAGCCCAACTCATCCCCCTCCCCCCAGTGCATCCCAAAACGAGCCCAGCCTGTCTCCGCCCCCCAACCTGTTCTTCCTCTCACCCATCCCTTCCTCCCACCTTAAGCCGCACCTCCATTTCCTACCTACTACCTCATCCTGCCTCCTTGACCTGTCCGTCTTCCCTGGACTGACCTATCTCCTCCCTACCTCCACACCTATCTTCTTTTCTCTCCATCTTCAGTCCGCCTCCCCCTCTCTCCCTATTTATTCCAGAACCCTCTCCCCATCCCCCTCTCTGAAGAAGGGTCTAGGCCCGAAACGTCAGCTTTTGTGCTCCTGAGATGCTGCTGGGCCTGCTGTGTTCATCCAGCTGCACACCTTGTTATCTTGGATTCTCCAGCATCTACAGTTCCCATTTCACTGATATGTTTGCCAACCCTATTCTCCTGTCTTCTCCCCGTAATCATGTTTATTCACTCAATTGATGCTGATTTTTCTGTCATGTATTCTTCAGTTGCACCTCATCTTCAGTCTTGCTTGATTTAATCTATGTCCAATTTCACTTACTAATTGAAATCAGTTATAAGATTTGATTTAATGGTAAAAAATAAGCTTACATTTTCATTAAAACTGTTTATGTCACAGAATAGTATAATTTATAAATAATTGGCAAGTTAGTTTTACAAGTGTCATCTTTAATCTGATATTAGTTTATAACACTAGAAATGTGATATCAGAGAATTAATTCTTTGAAATAAAGGGAAACAAGTGCTGTCTGAATTGGAAGGTGCTGGTTTCACCCAAGGATATTGGTGGTACTGCATAATGGGTTTATCACATTTTTAGCACCCTGATTTCTGGTCGATGATATAGTTTCAAATAATTCACTGGCTAATATTTTTACCTATTATTTAAATTAATCCATGCTGCACAGCCCACTGGGAAGATAGTCTGTTACCTTGTAATTATAACAAATTGGTATGAGGAGGCATACCATCCATAATGAAGATTTGGGATCCTGAGATGCTCTAAAGTACTGTAATTATTACATTCACACAACACCTACAAAGTTATCATGCTGCAACATCTAACATCCAAGTCCTGCTTTCACCAGGGTATTAAGACAAATGAACTGGGTAAGATGGGTGATTTCTGCATGGACATTTGCCATCGTCATAATCAGAACTGTAGACATGATTTCTGTATGTTTGTTACAAAATAAGTTAGGATAAGTTAGAAAACTCAATGTTATATTTGGAAGAAATATTTAAATCACTTTCCAAATACATAAGCTCATATGCTATTTATGGGAATCATCAAGAGCAATTACTTTGAACATTACTTCAGTTCATCATTTTAGAAAAATTTAGGATATTCAGTACAGCAACCAATAAAAGCTAGTGCACAAATTCAAAAAAAAATAATTTTGATGGTGAGATTTATCTCAAAAGTCCTAGATTACAAAAAATAGTGGGTGGCAGCACAATGGCTCACAGTACCAGGGACACACGTTCGATTCCAGCCTTGGGTGGCCATCTAGAGTTTGCACATGCTCCCCATGTCTGCGTAGGTTTCCTCCAGGTACTCCAGTTTCCTTCCACAGTCCAAAGATGTACGGGCTAGGTGGATTGGCCATGCTAAATTGCCCACAGTGTTTCAGGGATGTTCAGGGAGTAGATTAGGTGTGTTATAGGGGGATGGGTCTGGGAGGAATGTTCTGAGGGTCAGTGTGGACTTGTTGGGGCAAAGGGCCTGTCTCCACTGTGTAGGGATTCTACGAAAAAAAGGTGCAAAATATTTTAAAGTCTTGGTCAAACACCATTTTGAGTACTAGGATCAATTTGGTGTGACACATCTTATGACGACACATCGTACAGACAATAAAAACTAAATGTTGAAACAATTCTAAATCCACCAGCGTCTGCTACGTGAGAAGCAGAGAAAACAATGTTGTTTACTACATCGGAAGAAGTACGAGAAAAGCAGAGTTGATGTTAGGAGTTCAGAATGAATTTTTTGGACTTCAGATAGTAAGGACTGCAGATACTAGAAGCTAGAGTCAATAAATGTGCGGCTGGAAAAGCACAGCAGGTCAGACTGCATCCGAGGAGCAGGAAAGTCAACATTTTCGGTCGAAAACAGTCCTGACAAATGGTTTCAGCTCAAAATGTTGACTCTCCTACTCTTTGGTTGCTGTCTGACCTGCTGTACTTTTCCAGGTCCACATTTAATGGCATTCTTGGATGCAGATAAGGAAGAAATGTGATAGGTTTATACTGTTGAAGAGGTGGGAGTACACAGGGTGAAGGTAGAACAAAAGAAGAGACTTGGATAGCTTTGAAGGTGGGAATGATTAAACAACATAAAATATAGTGGTAAAAGAACAAGAGGCAAAATGAATCGTTGGTTCTTTGATGTAGTGATTAGCATCTCTACTTTACACTGAGAAGGTCTTGAGATTGAGCCCCAGTGCAGCCATCGTCTGTTTGGTGTGTACGGTGGCTCAGTGGTTAGCACTGCTACCTCACAGTGCCTGGGATCTGGGTTTGTTTCCACTCTTATGTCTGCATGTGTTTCCTCTTGGTGCTCCGGTTTCCTCCCACAGTCCAAAGATATGCAGGTTAGGTGGCTTGGCCATGGGAAATTCAGGGTTAGAGAGAGGGGTAGAGGAGGTGGTCTGGGTGGGATGCTTTCTGGAGGGACAATGTAGACTTGATAGACTGAATAGTCTGCTTCTGCACTGTAGGGATTCTATGAGTGGTAACAGCTGTAAGAAAGAAGCAAAGCATTGACCCATAATGTTTTCTTTCTTCTTTCTTAGGGATGTAGGTGTTGCTGGCAATGTCTACATTGTTGTTTAATCTTTGCCCATTCCTAGCACAGTCACACCAGAGCATAGTTAAGAGTCAACCATTTTGCGCAGGTTTGCTGCATTATCAGATAAAGACCGCTGAAAAGCATTAGTGAACTAGATGGTGTGTTTATAACAAGTGGTGATAGTTTCATAGTTAAAGAGACTAGCTTTAAATTCCAGAGATAGTAAGAACTGCCGATGCTGGATCAGAGTCATTACAGTGTGGAGCTGAGGGAACATAGCTGGTCAGGCAGATCAGAGGAGCAGAGAATTCTTGTTTCAGGCCTAGACCCTTCATCAGGACTCATCAGCAGGGGAAGGGGTTTGAGGTCCCTCCAGCAAAAATAAAGTCAGAGTCCCCCCGCTCTTCACATACCACCCCACCAAACTCTGCATTCAGCGCATCATCCTCCACCACTTCTGCCACCCACAATCCGACACCACCATATTTCCCTTCTCACATCTATCTGCCTTGCATAGGCACTGCTCACTCTGTGGCTCCCTCGTCTGCTCCATACTCCCCACCACACCTAGCACCCTTCTCTGCAAACGCAGGAGGCGCTACACTTGCCCTTACACTTCTCCCTCACCTCCATCCGAGACCCAAGATAAACTTTCATAGCCGACAGGATACACCTGTATATCCTCCAACCTGTGCTCCATATACTTATAATCAACAACACCTTCCAGTTGATAACCATTTTAACTTTCTCTCCCACTCCCTTGGTGACATGTCCATATTGGGCCTCCCTTGATGCCACAATGACACTCCCACACAAACTGGAGAAACAACATCTCATATTCTGCCTTGGAAGCCCACAGCTTGACCGCCTAAATAGTTTCAAAATCTCCCACCCCCCCGGCCTCATCCCATGTCCAACCCTCCCTCTCATCCCTGCTTCCTTGACCTGATACTACCTGTCCATCTTCTTCACCCACTTATCCGCTCCCCCCCCCCCACCCTTCCTACAGGTCAATCTCCACTACCCCTACCTGCATCCACATACATCCCACCTACCTGCCCCAACGTCACCCCTCTCCCCTCTATTGATTTTCCAGCTTGCTCCCTCCTCTCAGTCCTGCTGAAGGGTCTAGGCCTGAAACATTGACTCTCCTGCACGTCTGATGCTGCCTGATCTGCTGTGTTCCTCCAGCTCCACACTGCGTTGACTCTGACTCTAGCAAGTGCAGTTCTTGCTACCTCTGAAGGTTTTGGATTACTGGTCCAATGACATTGCCACTACACCACCATGTTCCACAGTGTTAATATTAGGATGAAGAACAGCTCTGTCTAAAAGCAAAACATGATATAGACTTGTTGTTGAGGGGAAATGAAGGACAGAGTTCATGATCTGAAACTGCAAACTCATTGAGTTCAGAAAGCTGTAAAGTGCCTAATCAAAAGCATATGTTGAGCTTCAATGGAATACTGCAACAGATTGAGGAAACAAATTTAAGCATGAGAGCAAGACGGCGAATCAAAACGACAAAGTATTTAAAAGATTGCTATCATGCTCGAGTCCTGACAAGAGGTGTTTCACACAGCAGTCAGTCAATATGTATTTGGGCTCACCAATGCAGGGGGAAGCAACAAATATAGCATACTACATAAGAAGAAGTAAATTGTTGTGTTGAAATTTTTCAGGACCTTTTTCAATGTGAAGATAAGTGAAAGGCAGGTGTTGCAACTCCTGCAACTGCTTGGGAAGGCACCATGTGAAAGGAGATGTTAGGGATGATAAAGGAGTAGGCCAGAGTGTTCCAGAAGAAACAGTCCCTTTAGAATGCTGACAGGAGAGGAGGAAACGTGTTTGATAGTGGCATTGTGGTGGAAATGGCAAAGCATGATCTTTTAAATGTAGAGGATACAGAGATGAAGAAGTGAAGAAAAGAGGAAACCTATCATGTGGTTGTATAGGCAACACTTACATTAACTTGAATGTTGAAGATTAAGAGTGATATAATTGAGTTGCATAATAGAGTAGATGACAGAGTAGATGAAGCGAAATTATTTCTTCTGGTGAGGAAGTCCAGAACACAGGTGCATTCTTTAAAACTTCTTTTCTCCAAGAGGCGGTGTGGACTTGTTGGGCTGATAGGCCTGTTTCCACACTGTAGCGAATCTAATCTAATCTAAAAACATTGGCAACAGTTGTTCAAGAGGGATGTGTGGATCAATATTTTCATAAAATGGGTGGTGGAAATCAAAAAGATGTTGAATCTCGGTTAATTGAAAGAGTATAAAAAATGATAGATTTTTAAAGTGTGTTTTTGTGGAAACAAGACTATTAGATTGAATTAAAGTGCAGATGAGCCATGTTCTAACTGAGTGGAGAAACAGGCTCAAGTGGTTGAATGGGCTACAGCTGTTCAGATTTTCGTAAATCAGCAACTTACAGTCAAATGTTATGTATTACATTTTCAAAAAAAAATAAGCAAATTCATTTGACATGGAGCCAAAATGTCCAAAATCAAAATGACTTTATCAACTACATTCATGAAAGATCCTCTTTTCAGACGACATTTGAGATGACTCGATTGGACTCTGAATTAACTAATCTTGTTACAGCTATTGATTACTTAACCGCAATTAAAAGTTATGTCCTTTGAGAAGCCTCCTGATTAAGTATGTCAATGCATTGTTATATATGTTATAATATTACTCTTCTACTCTGTTGATCTAGTCTAAACATAAACAGACTTAGTGGGGATGTGTGGGAGAGTAAGCGATGGTCATTTGAGTGTGGAGCTGTCAGGAACATTTGCTCCTTTGCAAGCCTAGAAAGCTCTGTTTCCTGACATTTGAAAACGGTGCTTTCTATATTCAATTAATTACTTGGAAGTATATCAGAGTAAGTGCTTCAATGCTCTAAATATTTAATCATCTGAAGGATGATATTTTAAATGAGACAGCAATAGGAGAATGGATCAGACTGATGAATGATGGGATTAGTTAAAACAAACCAAATCCTTTTCATACTTACATCTGTTAATCCGATCTACGGGAATTCCAATTCTCATGCAACTTGAAGCCTCTGGGCTTTCTGGTAGTGGCAGATCCTCACAGTTTGGCAACTGAAGCTGCATAAGAATCAGTGGGTTTGATCTTGCAATAATGTATTCTGTTCTACACAGATCATTTTCCAAAACTTCACATTCATCCCGGCATAATTCCCTTGGTTTGGGATTACGGGAATTGCCATCACAGAGAGGGAACACGAAGTGACAAAAAGATGGAATGGCAAATTGTGAGCACTGATCTGAGAGGTGGGTGGAAGTACCGATCATAGTAAATGCAGCTGAAATGAAAAGCACAATATTTGATTTGTAAATCATTGCTACATTAAACCAATAGTTATCAAAGGCACTATTACAATATATCATCTGTCCCAGTTTAATACATTCCTTATTTTATTTGATTAAAAATAAACTTCTAGTACAGCCTAAATTTTAAGTAATTAATGTGCATAATGTTAATCTTCAAATTGAAAATTTTAATGACACACCAAAATATGTGAAAATGTGCGGAATTTAGTTTTAAAACCCAGAGTTGTTTACTGAATATTAAAAGAAAACATGAAGCACCCACATGAATGCACAACATTTTATTTTTAGATAATTACTGTTCCATCCAATGGAAACCTTAGGTAAAATATAAATAGCTACGTTAAAATAAAATACAAAATTGGCTGAATATCACTATTTGTTCACTAAATTGTTCTATTTTATCAGTGTCAGAAACCTTGACATCGATGATCATAAACTGTCATTGATTTTGTTTTTACAGCCACAGATTTTGTTTTAATCCTGGCGTGAAGTATAAAAAAACTTGTTATATCATTTGCTAAGCTGCAAAGTAGCACTGAAATCTTATCTATCTTTGTTGAAAAATTGCATGGTAGATGCGTATTGCAAACATACCAATTCCATTGGAATGTGTTGCGGTATAATACAACACTTCTACTTAAGAAATTCAGTAGTTTCACGCTCAGCAACTTGAGATCTTTGTTCTCTGAAATGCTAAAGCTCCACATATTTAAGTCTAATTTCTGCATCCTTCAATTGTTATAAATAATTCAAATACCTACAAAACAGAACTTGCTTCACTTTGCCACATGGGGTCTCTATACTTCAAGCAGCAAAAATGAAGTTCAACAGTCTGACTGGGCACAAGGGCCTTTATTCATACAGGCTGCAAGCTTGGAAGTCCTACATATTTGTGAATTTCAAATACAGAAAATTGTATTAAAAATCAAGAAAACAACACCTTGAATAAACTTATTGATGCAAAAATTAATCTGAGCATGCTGGAAATATTCAGGAAGTCAGTAGCATCTGTGGAGAGAGAAATAGGTTGGATGACCAGATTTCCAGCAAAAGCAATCCAGTAGATTGCTTTTCAAAAATTAATCTGATATTAAAAGGAAAGCTGTCAATGAGCCAAAAGTCTCAATTAAGAATTAGCTTGGAATCCTACCTCATTGCACATATTCAAACATTTCTCTGACACTAATTTAAGAATTTCTCAGTTTAGGCCCAAAACATCAGCCTTCCTGCTCCTCTGATGCTGCTTGGCCTGCTGTGTTCATCTAGCTCTACATCTTGTTATCTCAGAGACAAATAAAGTTGTGCATCTTTGCAAATACAGCACCAATGACAATAGTGACATTTGTAATGATGATACAGTGTCATTAGTAAATTCTCAAGTAAGATCTAAAGACTGGGGAGGGTGTGCAGGGGTAGTGTGGTACTGCCAGAGAAGGAAAATTACTGTATAAATCGGCAATAAATGAAAGACTGAAACAAAATGGGGGAATAGAGTAAAGCAAGGCAATTACATCTTACCAATTAATTTTATAAAGGCATTTGAGGAATAATGGGAACACATGAAACGCTGAGGTGAAGCAAACATTCAATCTTCTTATAGATTTGAAAATCTGGCTTCAGTATTAACTTCGAAGCAAAAATTAGAACTTTTATGACTCCTGTAACTATTTATTATTCATGAACATGAATTATATTTTTCCTGAATTTTGATGCTTAAATGTGATGCAACAATTATAGGCATAATTGTATATTTTTCTTGTCAGTATACTGCAGCAATCAATTCATTCTCAATAAAAAAGTGATATTTGACTTTGACAATGATTTAATATACACAACAGCAGATTGGCAGCCTGTTTCACATTCTGCCCCCTGTTTTTAATGACTGACATTAAAAAGAAAAAAAAGCAAAGTGCCAATTTGCTTTTCTTTGACATCTCACTCCTGATTCCCTCATGCAGCATACATAAAATTGTTTGTTAAAAATACAGGAATCAATTTTATAGTCATAGAAAACTGCACAACTGTCACTGAAAAACAAAAGTATAGTACTCTTGATCATAATCTTCGCAGAGAGAAAGTCAAATCCGGACGTTGATATTATCAGAAGGACAGAGCATGTATAACAAGAGGTAAACACAACACTTGGATACTTCTGATGGGTGTTTTGTGGGAACATTTAAATTGTGAAGCTCATTTTCAAAGAACCAAATTTAAAGGAACTTTTATTTTATAAACTGGCACTAATAAACGTTTGTTGGATTTGTTTTAAAATAGATTACCAAGACATCCCAACATTATTTAAAAGCACTTAAACAACCAATAATTGTTTAATGCTTAAACTGCAGAAGCAATCGGGAAAGATGTTGTCCCCTTGTTTGAACATGTCAAAAATCAGTTTGTGTGGCATGCATAATCATGTAAATATACATGTAAAATGTTAAAACAAACATGTCTAGACATAGTCTATTGACACTTAATAAGGAGGTTGACATGCAACATCAGATACAATTAAAAAAAAGACAGAATTTCATTTTCAGTAAGGAGTTAGTAGAAGTATTTATTGCTCTGCTGCCTACCAGTAATACGGTTTTCAATTTCTCCCTGCATTTGGAGAGAATCCACATAAATGCTTTGGTTTCCAATGAATCGAGCACATGCAATTCCCCTGTATGGTTGACAGAATCCATCTTCATTGTCTTCATCACTGCAATGGCATAAATACATTTTACTGCAGTTAAAACCTACTATGTTAGGGATATCAAAAAGATAAATGACTGGATTTTCATTGTCTATATCTGGCATCAGGGGTCTTTACAGCAACACACCCCACTCCACCAGTGAGAAATATTGTCAGATTTAACAGTTAACTGACAGTCCTCGTGACAAGTCAATCTTGGGGCAGAGATTTCCTAATCCTAACAAAAGCCACTGAAGTCAAAGGCTGCAGCCACTGTGAGCAGCAGCGACCTGTGGAAGGTCCAAGGTACTAGCTGAAAAGCAGTGCCATAAACTAGCACCAGAAAAAAAAAAGTAACAATTTGGGAAAGAGAGGAATTTGCATCTTGGGTGTCATGGAGAGAGGAGATCAGAAACAACAGCAGAAGCATAGTTTTCAGAAGCCACACTCATCCTTGGCCTCCGTCACTCCAGATTGGGGTACAAGGTCTCTCTGAAGTAGCCATGCAGATAAATAAGCAATATTACCCCATTCCCATTTGTCTAGAGACTGGAGATACACAGACATAACACAGTGATGTTGAAACACAAGGAAAACTGAAATTGCTAACCTGGGCCAATCAGGGAGCCTTGGCTGACAGATTTAGCAAGAAATTCAGAAAGTTTCCTTACTCTAGGGACTGATTTTCTTGAAACACAGGAGCACATTATTTAGAAATGTTTCAACAAAACCTTCATCCAACAATCATGAAACCCACCAACAATCATCTTGCAGCCCAGCAGAAAATAAATAAATCAGCTAAGATGAACACTAATACCCAAATAATGCTGTGAATTGAAATAACTGCACAGAGGCCCGTACTCCATTACTAGTCACCTTTCATTAACACGCACACAGGACATGGATTCCGACTAACGAGGTAAGAGTCAGTCCCTAGAGTGAACAGACTTTCTGAATCACCTGTTTATATGTCAGCCAGGGCTCCCTGAATGGCCCAGGTTACAAACTGGGGTATACATACAGGGGTCACAAACTGAATGAGATCAACTTGGCCCTTGTTCTAATCTCTATGGAATGAATAAGTTATAGTGAAAAGTCCATTGTAACCTTGAAAGCTTGGTGGTTCATACTAAACTTAACAGGGATAAAAGATTTAGCAAGAGTAAGAAACAGTTTTGATTGAACGTTCACCTCCTTAGAAGTTGCAGGAAAGCTGGGAGAGACTCTGGGCCTAGTTTCATTCGAAGTTAATGGATTTTGAAGGAGTTAAAATTCTCAAATTCAGGGGCATCAGGGTTTCATTCAGGACAATATAAAAGGTTATTGTTGTGAATATTTAATGTCAGATTCACATTTGCTCAGTGTATTGGAAAGTTCAATTTCACAGATTAGTTATCTATTACCAAAAGCCACTTTTATACTGAGGCTCTTTTAATTTTAACAAGTTGGATTACTTTGATACCTTGGATTCTAGCATCTGCCAGCTTTGAGCATTTACATGACTAAATCTGTCAAATTTTTCTCAGTTGTATACTCAGAAAAAATGAACATACTGGTGGGATAAAAAAAGCTGAAGTAAAGGTGTTTTTACATCCGAAAAGAACAATGCTGGGTGGCAACTCTCAACGTGAGAGTCTTGTATAGCTACATGTAGAGAAATCCATATTTTACGAAGGCTTGTTGTGAGCTTCAATAAGCAAATATGGCCTGCCTACCCTTGATTGCATTGTTTGTGTAAGACCTATGTATCAATAACGAACAATGCAGCACACACGCAGAGTAAATTAAAAGCAACTTTAGTAATATTATTACCAAGAGTCAAAATTTGTATAAGCCACCAGTATAATAGTGACCACATGTTGAACATTGTTGAATATGTGACTTTTCCCCTTGAAATTTTCAGATCTTCTATGATTTTGAGAGGATATTCTCATTTGTCAGATGGGTGAAAAGATGATAAGTACTGAATTAGTTCCAAACCTGGACATTTCCTTGAGATAACTGTTCAACCATGGAAGGGGAAAAGGAAAGTGTAAACCAACAGCATCAAATGCACAATCTTAGAACATAGAACACAGAACAGTACAGCACAGCAAAGCACAGTACAGACCCTTCAACCCACGATGTGCTGACCTATTACCCTACTCTTAAGATCAAACTGCCCTACATACCCTACATTTACTAACCTCCATGTGCCTATCCAAGAGTCGCTTAAATGTCCCTAATGTATCTGACTCCACTACCACTGCCGACAGCGCATTCCACACACCCACCACTCTCTCTGTAAAAAATCTACCTCTGACATGTCCTCCACACCTTCCTCCAATCACCTTAAAATTATGCCCCCTTGTAATAGTTATTTCCACCCTGGGAAAAAAAATCTGACTATCCACATTCTCTGTGCCTCTCATCATCTTGCACACCTCTATCAAGTCACCTCTCAGCCTTCTTCACTCCAATGAGAAAACCCCTAGCTCCCTCAACCCTTCCTCATAGGACCTGTCCTCCAGTTCAGGCAGCATCCTGGTAAATCGCACCTACACCCTCACTAAAGCTTCCACATCCTACCTATAATGAGGTGACCAGAACTGAATGCAATATTCCAAGTGTGGTCTAACTATGTTTTTATAGAAGTGCAGCATAACCTCATGGCTCTTGAACTCAATTTCCCAGCCAATGAAAGCCAACACACTTTACGGCTTCTTAATAATACTTGCAACTTAGGTAGCAACTTTGACGGATTGAGGGACGTGGACCCCAAGATCCCTCTGTTCCTCCACACTGCCAAGAATCCTGCCACTAATCCTGTATTCTGCATTCAAATTCAAATTCAAACTTCCAAAATGAACTACTCTGCACTTGTTCAGATTAAATTCCATCTGCCACTTCTTTGCCCAGCTCTGTATCCTGTCAATGTCCCTTTGCAAACTATAACAGCCCTCCATGCTGTCCACAACTCCACCAACCTTTACGTCATCAGCAAACTTACTAACCCACTCTTCCACTTCCTCATCCAAGTCATTTATAAAGATCATTAAGAGCAGAGGTCCTAGAACAGCTCCTGCCGCACACCACTGGTCACCAAGCTCCAGGCTGAATACTTTCCATCTACTACCACCCTCTACCTTCTATTGGACAGCCAACTCTGAATCCAGACAGTCAGATTTCCCTGAATCCCACACCTCCTTACTTTCTGAATGAGGCTATCATTGGGAACCTTATCAAATGCCTTGCTAAAATCCATTTACACCACATCCACTGCTCAGCCTTCATCAATGTGTTTTGTCACACTCTCAAAGAATTCAATAAGGCTTGTAAGGCTCCTCACAAAGCCATGCTGACAATTTCTGATCAAACTGTGCCTTTCCGAATAATCATAAATACTATCTCTCAAAATCCTCTCCAATAATTTTCCCACCACAGAAGTAAGACTGACCCGTCTGTAATTCCCAGGACTGTTAACAAGGGCATGACATTTGCCACCCTCCAATCATCTGGTACTATTCCAGTGGACAGCGAGGATGCAAAGATCATTGCCAAAGGTGCAGCAATCGCTTCCCTTGCTTTCTGTAGAAACCTTGGGTATATCCTGTCTGGCCCAGGGGACTTATCTATCATCATGTTTTCCAAAATTTCTAGCACACCCTTCTTCCTAACATCAACCTGTTCAAGCATATCAGCCTGTTTCATGCTGTCCTGACAAACGTTAAGGTCCCTCTCACAGGTGAATACTGAAGCAAAGCATTCAATAAGTACCTTCTCCAACTCCATGCACAAGTTCCCTCCTATCTCTGATCGGCCCTACCCTCACTCTGGCCATCCTCTTGTTCCTCACGTAAGTATAGAAAGCCTCGGGGTTTTCCTTAATCCTACCCACCAGGCTTTTTCATACCCCCTTCTAGCTCTCCTAAGTCCATTCTTCAGTTCCTTCCATTACAGGAAGGATGTGGAAGCATTGAAAAAGATGCAGAGGAGATTTATCAGGATGTTGCCTGGTCTGGAGTGAAGGCCTTTTGAGGAAAGGCTGAGGGACTTGGGTCTGTTCTCATTGGAGAGAAGAAGGCTAAGAGGAGATTTAATAGAGACATACAAGATGATCAGAGGATTAGTAGGGTGGACAGTGAGAGTCTTTTTCCGAGGATGATGACGTCGGCTTGTACGAGTGGGCATAGCTGCAAATTGAGGAATGATAGATTTAAGACAGATGTCAGAGGCAGGTTCTTTACTCAGAGAGTGGTGAGGGCATGGAACGTCCTGCCTGCCAATGTAGTTAACTCAGCCACATTAGAGGCATTTAAACAGTCCTTGGATAAGCATATGGATGATGATGGGATAGTGTAGGGGAATAGGCTTAGATTAGTTCACAGGTCGGGGCAACATCGACGGCTGAAGGGCCTGTTCTGCACTGTATTGTTCTATGTTCTATGTTCTAGGGTACCCTGTTGCCTTCTCAAGCCCTGTCTGATCCTTGCTACCGCAACCTTCGGTAAAATTCCTTCTTCCTCTTGACTAGTTCCTTCACCTTACCATCCCTTCCTTGCCTTAGTGAGGCAAACCTATCTAGTACACATAGCAAGTGCTTCCTAAACAACCTCCACAATCTTTTGCCCCTCATTATTAATTAAGAAAAATGTTCACACTTAACAGCAGTAACTTTTGGGAAGATTCAAGATCAATAGTAAGCTGCACGAATAGAAAGAAAAAAATGCTGAAAATTGCTCAACATGTCATCACCATAATATCAACATAAAATGGAAATGGCAGATTTGGATCGAAACCTTTCAATCTTTTCCAAATACTAACAAACCTAGAGAGTATTTCTAACGTTTTCTGCTTTTGTTTCAGATTTCTAGATCCAGATATCAAAGTCAGAAGGAATACAGAATCCTTTAAAATGTGGGTAGAAACAATTGGGAATTTCCCACCCCTGTTCTTGGCTTTTGCGGGCTCATGATGAGATTTTGCATACTGTGCACGCAACCGACACTCCTGACGTGCACAACTCGCTTGCAGAAAGGTGATGGTAAATTCCTTACAGAAGGCTTTTGTAAGTGAATTAGTTTGCACAGATTACAATGAGTTGACTTTGATTAATTGGCATCTTCATGAGATTGTAATATTATTTTTCCTTGATTTCTTTTGATAATGTCTCAAATGATTATTTGCATAAGGTTAAGAGGTATCAAGTGCATAAAGTGGTTATTGTTGGTAGGAACACAAGTTTCCAGGAAATTCCAAATGGATGTTATTTTCTAAGTAGTTTCACGCAACCTGGTGTGCTGTGGAGGTCCGCGATTCTGTACACAGGGTATATTGAAAGAACTGAAATCAAAGGGCCATAAGCTGGACTAGAAGAGTTCAGGGGCCATGGACAGGTCTGGAGGCGAGTTGGGGGTGGGAGAGATGTTGTGTGCATGAGTTTATGCTGATTTACCATGGCGACACAAAGATGGCATAGAAAGCGAGCAAGTGGATGATGGAGCATGAAGCATAAAGACTTAGACTGTGACAAAATCACTGGGACAAACTGCCAGATGATAAAAGTGGGTCTTTTAATCAATCCACCTAGGCACTCAACTGACCTTGTAGTCACTTCTGTTTTGCTTCCGGGATGAAACAAGTGTATTTCTTCACTTCCCTGGAGCAAAATTAGCACATAAAGTAGCAATTTATACTCAGTTGGTCATTGAACTACCAGTCTCACTGGTGAAAAACTGAACCCTAGTATTTGCAATTTTTCTTCTAATTTGTTCAGAGATAGAACATAGAACAGTACAGCACAGAACAGGCCCTTCAGCCCACAATGTTGTGCCGACCACTGATCCTCATGTATGCACCCTCAAATTTCTGTGACCATATACATGTCCAGCAGTCTCTTAAATGACCCCAATGACCTTGCTTCCACAACTGCTGCTGGCAACGCATTCCATGCTCTCACAACTCTCTGCGTAAAGAACCTGCCTCTGACATCCCCTCTATACTTTCCACCAACCAGCTTAAAACTATGACCCCTCGTGCTAGCCATTTCTGCCCTGGAAAGATTATGGGTAATCTCTCAATTCCCCATTCTTTGTTGTCCTTCAAAGGCTGTAGGCCTAGTGGCGATTGGACTCCTGCTATCATATTGGTTAGAAGACTTCCAGATACCAATCCAGCAACGATGATGAGCCTATGATACATTATAAGTTCGGGTAATGTGAATGGAGTATAAATTTACAGTAGATGGTGTTTCCAATCTTTCTGTTCATTTCCAGGTTCTGGAGCTTGTGGTTGTAGGGCTGGGGAGCATTATTGAACGAAGCCTGTGAGTTGCTGTAGTTTATCCTGTAGAAAGTACACTCCACATTGGCAGTAGTGATAACTCAGGGAATTGCTTTGTGCTAGATGGTGTTCAGCTTTGAGTTGGTCCAAGCTAAATGGTGAATCACAAGTCTCACAGGCCCCGAACGATGACTGATACTCTTTGAGGTACTAAGAAGTCAGCTAATCATCACACACTACTCTGGTTCTACCCTACTCCTGTTGTCTTAATGTGGAAATGGCTGGGTCAATTTCTCAAAAAAAATCAACCTTGCATTGAAACAAAATGCCATGAAAATCTGCTGCAATCTTCACATGCATGTAAGGAGCACTGGGATAGCTGGGAGCTGTATATAATGATGTATTTGGAAAATGCACTTGCAGCTTTAAAATTTAGTGAACCACTTTTAGAGAATAAACTTAATCCTGTTTTTTATTTTAATGAAGGTTATATATGTAATTTATCATATGCATCATAGGAAACAAAATATCATAACAGCTGACAATACAGGTTTCAATCTCCAGGTGCACTGACTGACTCAGCACCAACAGATTTCTTTCCAAGCTAGCAACATAAAAAGACTGCAATTCCTACAACAAACCTCAACATCCAGGAGGGGTTCTTGAAACATTTGTAGATAGTCCAACTTGGAAAACGGCTGTCTTTTGGGGAGCATTTTGGGAACAGTGATCATAATTATGTTTTAAAACAGTTACGGAAAAGGATCAGACTGGTTTTGGTTAGGGGAAGGCTACTTATAACAGTATTAAGCATTAACTGGAAAACTGGATTGAGGGCAGTTGTCTGAAGATAATCCACATCTGATATGTGGGCGTCTATCAAAACCTAAGCGACCAATGTTCAAGAGGAACCGCATGTTCTTGTGAAGATGAAAGATAAAGGATGGCAAGATCAGCCTTGGACTGATGAGAGATGTTGCAAGTTTAGCTAACAAGAAAAAGAAAGCGTATGTAACAAGGTCAGCCACATGGACATCACAGAATATGAGTTCCTCGATTGTGACTGTTAACGACGGAGCACTGGCTGACAGATATGAACAGAAGTGTCACAGATTCTGTTTACTCTGAGGCCTAGTTTTAAGGAAATTGCACCAGTGTCAAGTTCTATGCATACATAAATAATGGGTGACTTGGTAAAGAGATAGTGGCCTCTGTAGAGTTATTTCACAAACTATCACATGATACTGAAAGAGGAAAGGAGGAAATTGCTGAAGCCTTGACGGATAGGTTTGTATTTTCTTTATTCACGGTGAAGTCCCTGAAGACTGTAGAATAGTTAATGTTGTTTCTTTGTTCAAGAAGGGCAGCAGAAATAATCCAGGAAATTAAAGACCAGTGACTCTTATCTAAGTGGTAAGGAAGTTTTTGGACAGGATTCTTAGTTATAGGATTTACTTGCATTTGGAGAAAAGTGGAAGAACTATTAGGAATAATCAGCATGCTTCTTACAGTTGAGGTCTTGTATCAAAAACTTGATTATGTTTTTTTGAGAAAGTGACAAAGATCATTGATGAGGGTAAGGCAGTGGATGTTGTCTACATGGACTTTACTAAAGCATTTGACAAGGTCCCTTATGGTAGATTGGTCAAAAAGATCAAATTGCATGGAAGCCATGGTGAGTTGGAAAGTTGAATATAAAACTGGATGGGGCATAGAACACAGGGGATAGTTATCAAAAAATGTTTTTCTGACTGGAGGACTGTGACAGCGGTGTTCCACAAGGATCAGTGCTGGGAAAATGATTGTTTGTACTGTAGGTATAAATGGGACAGATGGAAATGTTGATAGTCTGATTAGTAAATTTGCAGATGACACAAAAATTGATGCAGTTGTGGATAGTGAGGAATGATATCAAGCAGGATATAAATCAGCTAGAACGTTGGGGAGAGAAATGGCAAATGGAGTTTAATTGGGAAAACTGTGGGGTGATGCATTTTTAGAGGCCAAATGCAAGAGGAAAATATACTGTGATTGGCTGTACCCTTAGCAGCATTGATATACATTGATATTTTGGGTTTCAGGTCCAGAGGTCCCTGAAAGTGGCAACACAAATAGATAAAGTGATACCGGAGGCATATAGCATGCTTCCCTTCATTGGTTGGGGCACTGACAAAAGAAGTTGGAAAGTCATACTGCAACTGTATAAAGTCAGATGTCACATGACACCTGCTTATAATCCAAAAGATTTATTTGAAATCACCAGTTCTTACAGTGCTGCTTTCACATCATGGCAAATTAAAAGACTTTGGTCAGGCTAAATTTGGAGTACTGTGTATAGTTCTGGTTGCTGTACTATAGGAAGGACATGGAGGTCTTGGAGAAGGTGCAAAAGAGGTTTACCAGGATGTTGCCTGGACTGGAATTGTTATAGACCAGACCAGACCAGAACCCCTCAAAATATTTTAAGAAGTCAGCCTAGACAGTAACTTTTTCTTATTTTAAAGGTAGATGTGAAGTGGATATGGGATGTGACTGGTCAAACTACTCAACATTAAGTAAAACACAATTTATTTCAACACTACAGTTAAAATACAAACAAAAGGAAGTGGAATTTAGAATAACTTAACTATTGGAAAGCTTAACTGATAATAGATCCAGTAGCCATTAGGAATTAAGTGTTCCAATATAGTAACATCCCATGAACACACTCCTTGGCAAAAAGGTAAATTCAGACAAAGATGGCTCTCCAATCCAGGGAGGAAACAACATCAAGAGACATTTCAGAGAAAGTAGCATTTAGGAATCATTTACTGAAGCTCCAATTCATCTAAGACCCAAACAGCCTCTGACTGAGATAATGGGAACTGCAGACGCTGCAGAATCCGAGATAACAAAGTGTAGAGCTGGATGAACACAGCAGGCCAAGCAGCATCTTAGGGGCACAAAAGCTGACGTTTCTGATGAAAGGTCTAGGCCTGAAACGTCAGCTTTTGTGCTCCTGAGATGCTGCTTCGCCTGCTGTGTTCATCCAGCTCGACACTTTGTTATCTCATCTTCTGACTGATGCAGCTACAAAAAAAAACTAGAAAACTTGATCTGTGAGGATGGGCCACTCCCCTTCCATTGTTACAACTGCTTTTAAAAAGAGCCAAAAGGCCTCATAAGTCAATAACTTAAGCCATCTCCTGTAGCCACTTTGGTACCTCTGGCTTTTGCAACCTCTCTTGAAAAAAAAACCCCAAGACAAAATAGCCTTTTTAAACTGACAGCATTGTCAAAGAGTATATTAGCTAAAAAGAAAGATTGGACAAACTTGGACTATTTTCATTAGAGCTTTGGAGGCTACCGAGGGTGACCTGACAGAAGTATATAAAATTACGAGGGCTTTGGTATGACATGGAGATGGACAGTCAGAGTCTCTTTCCCAGGATGAAAATGTGAAAGGACATTGGCTACAGCAGAATATATGTAGTGTCTGCACAAAACACAAGCTGTTTGACTGGGATGACAAAATCTGCAACCTTCAAAAGATCACCTGATCAAGGTAGAAAAACTACTGCTTTTGAATTTAATCAGAGAATCTTTCACAAAAGCAACAGCAATTACTCCCCTCCCTCCCAATCTTGTCTCTGAAATACTTCTCATTAAACGTTTGTGGGTTGAAAACCTACAGGAAGAGCTCATTATTGTAAGTTTAACAGTCTTAAGGTAAAGCCCAAATATACACCATTGTCTCCAGGCAAAGAGAATTCAACCATCCATAACTGATGTAGGAAGAAATCTCAATGTCAACAGCTTATGTGAATTTGTAACATCTGTAATTTTTTTATTTCTGAATTTAACGGTTACTTGGTCAAAGTACTTTTAAGATAATATTGTAAAGTTTTAATTTTTTTCCCTAGGCTTGGAGGTTGTGTGTGCAGTGTGTGTATTCATACCTTTTGCTGAAAATCTTTACTTGATTGGGCTTTTCTTTCCAAAACACTTGTTATTTATTTGTTAATTTAAAGAAGTTGGTTGACTTGTTTATGAAAACTGTAAGTTCTGATTAAGGGTCACTGGATCTGAAACATTAACTTTGATTTCTTTCCACAGATGCTGCCAGATCTGCTGAGCTTTTGCAGCAATTTCTGTTTTTGTTTATGATTTACAGCATGGCAGTTCTTTTGATTTTTATTTAGTACTTAACTCACTGTCACATCCACTCCTAGACATACCCACATTGAAGAAATTCTGTTCCTCTCTGACAGGATTTCTGTTTCAATTTTTCTTCTTGTCCGCCATCATTGTCGCTCCTGATGTTCGACCAGGTCTTTGCTAACACTTGTTTCCACAGCCATATCACATTCCTCAATGACTGTCTCTGGTTCAATGTGGATTCCAACTCAAGTTTCATCCTTTGTGCTTTGAATCCACCCAGGATCATAGGTATTGCTGCGACATTCAAGGCTCCACTGACAGCTCATCTTGCCACATCCTGAGACCGCAATCAGTGCTATGCGATGTCATATTCACACGCTCGATCTTTCTCTCCAACAGCATCACAACACACTGGCTCAGAGCTGCACCACTCCCAAGTTCCACTTCATCCTTCGGCTCATTTGCTGTGCTAACAAGAAATCTTTTTGTTTCCTTTCGTGCATCAAGGCACATAAGATGCAACAACTTGAGATAACCACAGCCCTCCGAAATCTTCCTCCTCCCCCCTTCCCTCTGATTCCATCCCCTCCCCCAACCCCACCTACTATCGTGTATTCATCATCCCTCATGACCTTCTGCTCTCTGACGCTCAACCAGTTTTGAGGAAGGTTTACTGGACCTGAAACATTAACTCTGATTTCTGTCCACAGGTCCTGGCAGACCTGCTGAGCCTTTCCAAAAATTTCTGTTTTTGTTTCTGACTTGTTTATGACACTGGGTCATATAATATATATTATATAAAAATATCATATTTTTAAGTTCACTCTCAAATCCAAATTCACTCAGAAATCTTGCCAATATCACGTGTTTGGGAGTCTACTTCATCTCAGGGTTGCCTGGTTTTCCTCAGTATCAACATTGACTGATCTACCCCTTTAGAACTCGCTTCATTGCTGAGATTGGTTGTGTAATACACAGCAACAATTGCTATTCTCAAGACCCTGCTCAGCAAGTACTGGAATCCTTCTCCTGAGTGATCTGAGCAGTGGAATTACAGCTTCAATGACTATCACCTGTTTACTGATGGCCCTAATGGATGCACATGCAGCACTGTAGTAATGTTCAGTATTAGTCTGAGTGTTTCATGCTGGAATCATTAGCTATGCTTTTTTTTGGGTGTGTGCAGCAGATATGCACAGCCATTTATGAGGCAGTACTGGAGATATTGCAGTGCAATGAAGATTCAAGGAACCTGGGAGCTGTGACAGCTTCCTGATGGTCATGCACATTTATAGGAATTGTTGTCTGTGGTCACAAATGAATCTGATTGGGTAACATGAGGGAAGCCTGAGAGCCATGAGCCTGTAACTGATAGTCCCTGGTACCTTATGGAACCCAACAATGGCTTCAAATCCCTTGGCACTCTGGGTGAACTGGACAAACTGAATTATTTTCCTGTAAAGGCCATTGGTTATATCATTTATGCACTTGTGGACAGCTGATTGGGAGATATCACATAAGTCCCCAGTTTGGGTCTGAAAGGCACCAATGGTTAGAAAGTTTAGTATAGCTATGATCTTCAGCCCAACTTGCGTAGCACTTCCTCCCAAGCTGAGCATCTGCAGATCTATCCGTGGGAATTAGATCATGTAGTAGATGGCGTCCCCAGTTGACACTGTTGTTCGCTCATCAGGCAATTGCAACCTCTTCTCTGTAGATTGCTCTGAATCACTGAAGACTGGTGTCCACTTCATACACCACGTGTTCATCCATAGTTGGAGCCCATGAGTCTAATTCTGCCGTGTTGCTCTTAGCTTCTTTTCCTTTGTTGATTTAGTCTTAGGAATGCTACAACTGCTGCTGGGTTCAGTGGTTGCAATGTCTGCCATGGAATTACTGATTTATGAATGCACAGCAGGAATAAACACGTTTTCAATGAAAACTGTGGACTATTATCAAATTGCTCCTGCATTGGGTGAAAGCCTGCCCTACTACTACTTGTGCATACGTCTGTAACCCATAACTGGTTCTGTTCTTTCCTATTGTTACCACATGTGAGATTTTTGTGCTTTACATCTTAACATTACTTTGCGAAATAGCACAACATGAGTCTATTTGTCCTTCATTTACCATCGCAATTCAGTCTAGTCATAGAGAGATAACAGCATAGACAGACCCTTCAATCCAACTATTAATCGCAAACTAAACTAGCCCCACCTACCTGCACTTGGCCCATTTCCCTCCAAACATTCTTTCCTCACATACTTTCAAAATGTCTTTTAAATGTTATAACTTTACCTGCATCTTCCACTTCCTCTGGAAGTTCATTTCACACACAAACCACACTCTGTAAAAATATATATTGGAAGGACCAACCAGCAAAACAGATTAAATCACCATCTCATTAACTTTCATAGACATGAGGCCTGTGAATGGTTCTTGATGGCTGATTGTATTTCGTAGTGAGAGGAGGGGTTACTGCACAACCAGAAGCGCCTTCTTGTGAAAGGCTGATGAATGACTGGACATGAAGTATCTCTAACTCTTACACTTAAATTTATCTTTAAACGTGCTCTGATAGTTTTCCTTCAATGTAAACTGATCAATTTACAGCTTACTTTACCGTTTTATTTTCAATTATTTCTTTTGGCCTGTCCTTTGCTTTACATTGCAAGCAAAATAGCGCCCCAACATTTTGAACAGCGCATTGCCAGAATCGCCCTTTTGGAAAATGAGTTTTTACATTGACTGTGGTACATTTTGCTTTTGATTACTCCTTTCTCAAGTAGAATTTCATCCCCATTACTGTTGATGATCTCGTCATTTTTCTTCTTCCCCCCCCTACTGTTCAACTTCCCCTTAATATCAGCCCTTTTAGGGTGGCACAGTGGCTCAGTGATTACTACTGCTGCCTCACAGTGCCAGGGACCCGGGTGTGATTCCAACCTCAGGCTGTGCGGAGTTTGCACATCCTTCCCGTGTCTGCATGGGTTTCCGCCTAGTGCTCAGGTTTCCTTCTCTAGTCCAAAGATATGCAAGTTAGGTGGATTGGCCATGATGAAACTGTACATAGTTCAGGGATGTGTAGGTTAGGTGCATTAAGCTATGGGAAATACAGGGGTGGGATGTTGAAAAGTCAGTATGGACTCAGGACAAATGGCCTTTTTCCACACTGCGGAGGGGGGGGGGGGGGGGAATTCTATATATAAAATATACCATTTCCCAGAACATCCCTGCTCTTCCTCTGATCCCATTCTAACGAGATCCTGATGCACATCTCACATTTACATCCAACACCCTCATTCAGCTTCACTGCTCTTTCTGCTCGCCACAACTGCATCCCTCCCCCAATTATCCAACTCCCACCCTTCGGTGTACCCATTACCCCTATTATTTTGACACTGCTTCTCAATTCCAGTTTTCTGCCTCCATTCCCTAATACTTTTGCTAACCCTGAGAACCACATCCTTGCTTTCCCTTTGTACTTAGCCCATTTTTCCGAGAACCTACTAGTGCCCTTTTATGCTGTATCCCACATTTAGGTTAACACTCAAATTAAGTTCATCCCATTTTTCAGCTGAGGCCTGGTTGCCCATCCCAGTGAAGTTTGTTTTCTGAATCAGTGTGGTTGCCTTGATCTGGCATGCATGTGGGCCTGAACAACCTCCACCTGTGATATCATAATAATCCTGTTGCAAGAATATGAATGTGTCTTCTCATGAGTTGCACAAATGACTTCGTGAAAAGGAAAACAAAAACAAAAGAACTGTGGATGCTGTAAATCAGGAACAAAAACAGAAGTTGCTGAAAAAGCTCAGCAGGTATGGCAGCATCTGTGAAGAAAAAAATCAAAGTTAACCCATTTCGGGTCTGATGACCCTTCCTCAGAACGGGTCCTTCTTCACGGATGCTGCCAGGTCTGTTGAGCTTTTCTAGCAACTTCTCTGTTGGCTATGAAGCAGCCAAGTTACTGAAGGTGATTTTACTTGCTGGAACTTGGAGAAAGAAATCGACCTGACGGAGTGCCTTCGTGAATTTAACTTCATTGGGTTGGGGTGTTAATGAATATTTATGCTGATGAATGCAAAAGACAAGCGACGCCAGGTCATAGTTCAACAGCATTATTTGAAACCACAAACATTCCGAATGGTGCTGTTTGTCAGGTGAAGAAGAGGGAAGCGCACAGGCACAGAATTTATATGCAGAGAGATAATAGCAAGATAATTCCAGGTAATTAAGAATGTGAAAAGATAAATTACAAATAGTGTGAGTGGAATGTCAACCGGCTGACTAACAAGTCTTTGCAGGTGATCAAAAGTGTGAAACAGTGTGAGTAAAGTGTCAATAGCTGAATAGCAAGCAAAGTCCTGACTATTATACCTACCATGTTATTCCAGCCATTTGGTTTGTCTCTAATGCTGTTCTATTTTTGATTTTTTGTAATTATTAATCAGATCAGAGGTCATCCTTTGACTTGCTATTCAGCTGTTGACACTTTACTCACACTGTTTGACACTTCTGATCACAGAACATTGAATACAGAACAGTACAGCACAGTACAGGTCCTTCGGTCCATGATGTTGTGCCAAACTTTTACCCTAATCCTAAAGTCAATCTAACCTCCACCCCTACCTTATACTACCATCCATATGCCTATCTAATAGCTGCTTAAATGCCCCTAATGAGGCCGACTCTACTATCCGCTCCGGCAATGCATTCCACGCCCCTACTCTGAGTAAAGAACCTACCTCTGACGTCTCCCTGATATCTATCTCCTTTCATTTTAAAACTATGTCCCCTCGTAAAAGCTACCTCCACCCTAGGAAAATGATTAGATTAGATTCCCTACAGTGTGGAAACAGGCTCTTCGGCCCAACAAGTCCACACTACCCCTTGATATATCCCATCCAGACCCACTCCCCTATAACCCACATACCCCTGAATACTACGAGCAATTTAGTGTGGCCAATCCACCTAAGCTGCACATTTTTGGACTGTGGGAGGAAACTCACGCAGACACGGGGAGCATGTGCAACCTCCACACAGGCAGTCGCCCAAGGGTGGATTTGAACCCAGTCCCTGGCGCTGTAAGGCTGCAGTGCTAACCACTGAGCCACCGTGCCACCCCAAGGTCTCTACTCTATCTATATCTCTGATCATTTTGTACACCTCTATCAAGTAGCCTCTCATCCATTGTCATTCTAAAGAGAAAAGCCCCAGCTCTCTCAACTTTTCCTCGTAAGACCTTCCCTCCATGCCAGGCACCATCCTGGTAAATCTTCTCTGCACCTTTTCCAATGCTTTCACATCTTTCCTCTAATGAGGTGACCAGAACTGGGCACAATACTCCAGATGTGGCTGAACCAGGCTTTTGTATAGCTGGGGCATAACTTCATGGCTCTTGAACATAATCCCTCTATTAATGAAAGCTAACACACCATATGCCTTCTTAACAACTCTATCCACCTGGGTGGCAGCTTTCAGGGAACTGTGGACATGAACCCCAAGATCCCTCTGCTCCTCCACACTGCCAAGAATCTTTCCGTTACCCTTGTATTCTGCTTTCAAGTTTGTCCTTCCAAAATGAATCACCTCACACTTTTCAGGGTTAAACTCCATCTGCCACTTCTCAGCCCAGCTCTGCATCCTATCAATGTCTCTTTGTAACCTAGAACAGCCCTCTGCACTGTCCACAATGCAACAAATGTATCGTCCGCGAACTTACTAATCCACTCTTCCACCCCTTCATCCAAATCATTTACAAAAATCACAAAAAGAAGACCCAGTACAATTCCTTGTGGTACACCACTCGTAACTGAGCACCATGTTGAATATTTTCCATCCACTACCACCCTTTGTCTTCTAAGGTTCAGACAATTCTGAATCCAATCTGCCACATTTACCCCTGTCCCACGCCTCCTTACCTTCTGCATGAGCCTTCCATGGGGAACCTTATCAAACGCCTTACTTAAATCCATCTATAGCACATCCACCATTCTACCTTCATCCACCTGTTTGGTCACCTCTTCAAAGGATTCAATGATGTTTGTCAGGCATGGTCTACCCCTCACAAATCCAAGCTGACTATCACGAATCAAACTGTGAAACTGTGCCTTTCTAAATGATCATAAATCCTATCTCTCAGAGCCCATTCCAATAATTTGCCCACCACTGATATGAGACTAACTGGCCTTTAATTTCAGGGTATCCTTATTCCCTTTTTTGAACAAGGGAATGACGTTTGCCTCTCTCCAATCTTCCAGCACTTTCACTCGGACAGCGAGGACGAAAAGATCATTGCCAAAGGCCCTGTGATCTCTTCCCTCGCTTCCCATGAAATCCTCAGATAAATCCCATCAGGCCTGGGGGATTTACCTATCTTTGACTTTCTCAAAATTCCTAGTACATCTTCCTTATTAACATCAACCTCATCTAGCCTACCAGCCTGTTTCACACTGTCCTCCTCTACAACTAGGTCCCTCTCAGTTGTGAATACCGAAGAAAAGTATTCATTAAAGGGCCTCTCCTATCTTTTTAGGCTCCATACACAAATTCCCTTTACAATCCTCGATTGGCCCTACCCTTTTTCTGGTCATTCTCTTATTCCTCACATACATGCAAAAAGCCTTGGAGTTTTCCTTGATCCTATCTGCCAAGGTTTTCTCATGCCCCCTCATAGCTCTCCCAAGCCCTTTCTTCAGCTCCTTCCTGGATAGCTTGTATCCCTCCAGAGCCTTTTCCGTTTCTTGTTTCCTAAGCCTTACATACGCATCCTTCTTCCTCTTAACCAGTCATTCGGCCTCTCTTGAGAGCTAAGGCTCCCTCACACAATCACATCTTCCCTGCCTGCCAGGGACAAACATATCGAGCACGTGCAGTATGCATTCCTTAAACAATCTCCACATTTCACTTGCGAAGACTTGTTACTCGACTCACACCATTTGTATTAATCTTTGAAACTTAATTACCTGGGATTATCTTGCCATTATCTCTCTGCATTTAAATTCTGTGCCAGTTCGCTTGCCTCCACTTCACCTCATGAAGGAGCAGCACTCCAAAAGGCTGTGATTTCAAATCAACCTGTTTGATTACAACGTGAAGTTATGTGACTTCTGACTTTGTCCACCCCAGTACAACACGGATACCTCCATAACATGAATGCAAAAGAAATTCCTGAATGTCAAAGTTTGTGCAAGTTTCTGAGAACTTCAGAATACAGTAATGTGCAACACTCTGAGAGGAGTTCACTGATCCATGCACCAGGACAACATCTTCAGACACCAGATGAGCTGTCCCATGGTCGTCGTTATGAACTGACAGCTTTTGTTCTAGTGCCTCTCTACTCTGTCTCGAGGTCATGCAAGGGGGTGAATGGCCTTCTTTTCAAGAGCTATCCATACAAGCGTGACATGAAGAGCTGAGATGCTCTGGACCAATGTAGGTTAAAGGCATCATGACATATTTTGTATTCCTACAATGTGGAAAGAGGCCAATTGGCTCATCGAGTCTGCACTGGCCCTCTGAAGAGCACTCCACTCAGAGCCAATACCCTCCTGCATCCCTGTATCACCAAATTTGCCATGGCTCATCCACCTAGCCTACACGACCCTGAAACACGACAGATAATTTTCGCATGGCCAATCCGTCTAACTTGTATGTCTTTGGACTATGGGACGAAACCAGAGCTCCCAACCAAAACTCATGCAAGCGTTGGGAGAATGTACAAACTCCACACAGACAATGTGTTCAGGGGTGGGAGTCGGGAGAGAGCGTGAGCGGATTGCTGGGAAGGTGAACTTTTCATTTTAAAAGACTTACTTTGTGAGTCTGTGACCTCCATTTTTTCAGCAGCGGGAGTTGGGAGAGAGTGCGAGGGGATTGCTGGGAAGGTAAAATCGTATATTCTGCCAGTGGCTAAACCCGAAACACTACACGTGTGATGTCTCCCACCCATCCTCCTCCTCTAACCAAAAAAAAAGACTCTGTGAAAGGTCAATAAGCACAACAATTTCCTCTGAGCCAGGAGAGAGCATGAGGGGACTGCTGGAAAGGTAAGCAGTGAGAATAATAACTTACAGTTAGTGCTTCCAGCACGCACACTGGAAAACCAGACTGAGCTTGGAAGAGCAGCTTCTCAGAGATTCTATCCATTCTACCTACCATTCTATGATTAGTTACCTGCATGATTGAATTTTCATGGGCAGTTTTGGGATTTCAGGGGTGAAATTGTCCACCTGTCCAGCATATTTTGAGCCCTAATAAAAACCAAAAGAACTGTGGATGCTGTAAATCTGGAACAAAAACAAAGCTGTTGGAGAAGCCCAGCAGATCTGGCAGCATCTGTGAAGGAATTTTGAGCCCTGATCAATACCTTATTCTTAACAGTTCAAAGAGGACATGCTTGTGAATGCACCATGAAAATCATTCAGACAACAAATCTGGACGATTCCAGGTTTTTTTCAACTTTTGTCTCTTCTTTCGTTCTTTCAATCCCACCTTTTTTTTATCTTCTCCATTCAGTATTCATTACTGGATGTGGTACTGAATTGACTTTTCTATCTTAACACTTCTGGATTTAGACAGTACTTGTTTCAGTAAAGGTTCTATAACCTGATCAGCTGAAAATCAATGCTGTTGGTTGCCCTGTTGACTTACTTCCATGATCCCATCTTTTGTCAGCTGTGATATATCAAACTCCTGATGATCACATGCAAAAGCTCAAGCGTCCATAAGCAAATTGAAGAAAAGTGTTGGTTATTTGGTTACTGCGCTCAAAAGGGTCATTTTAATCTCATAAGTAAGATATATTTATTCAGAATATTACGCATTGTCAGCAAAATACAACTGAAGGAAAAGATTCAAAATATTTTGAGCATATAGAATGATATGAAGACAAAGCCATACAGATGACTGCTCTGCTAAAAATAAGTGATGTCGTTCCCAGCAACATCCACACTCCACAGATAATTTCAAAAACAGTGCTCCAAGTGCTCCACATTGCGGAAACCAAACGGAGGCTTGGGGACCGCTTTGCAGAACATCTCCGCTCGGTTCGCAATAAACAACTGCACCTCCCAGTCGCAAACCATTTCCACTCCCCTTCCCATTCTTTAGACGACATGTCCATCATGGGCCTCCTGCAGTGCCTCAATGATGCCACCCGAAGGTTGCAGGAACAGCAACTCATATTCTGCTTGGGAACCCTGCAGCCCAATGGTATCAATATGGACTTCAACAGCTTCAAAATCTCCCCTTCCCCCAATGCATCCCAAAACCAGCCCGGTTCGTCCCCTCACCCTACTGCATCACACAACCAACCCAGCTCATCCCCTCCACCCACTGCATCCCAAAACCAGCCCAGCCTGTCTCTGCCTCCCTAACCTGTTCTTCCTCCCATCCATCCCTTCTTCCCACCTCAAGCCGCACCTCCATTTCCTACCTACTAACCTCATCCCACCTCCTTGACCTGTCCGTCTTCCCTGGACTGACCTATCCCCTCCCTACCTCCCCACCTATTCTCTCCTCTCCACCTATCTTCTTTTCTCTCCATCTTCGGTCCGCATCCCCCTCTCTCCCTATTTATTCCAGAACCCTCTCCCCATCCCCCACTCTGATGAAGGGTCTAGGCCCAAAACGTCAGCTTTTGTGCTCCTCAGATGCTGCTTGGCCTGCTGTGTTCATCCAGCTTCACACTTTATTATCTAGCACAGTGAGAACACTTCCTTTAGTGAAATTAACAAGGAGTGAAAGCTTTGATCGGTTACATTAAAGAGCATTAGGCATTATCTTTGAGAGACAGCTGTTCAAAGCACTTCTCTCAGATTTCTCTTGGCGGCTTTAACTGCTTTCAAGGTAATCATTAACTTTACGGAAATCATTTCATCTATCCAGCTCTTCATTCACCTTCAACTGCCAACCTTCACTATAATGGAAGCCACTTATTCAGCTCCACCTTCCAGCTCTCATGGCATCTAAGACCATAAACCACCTACAAGCAGCTGCTCAAACTGCAGCAACACCAGCTACTGTCTGCTCAGCCACTTCGTTACCTACAAGATAGAGGGGATTGACATTGAAATCTACCTGGAAGGAGACAAGACTCCCAACTCAGGGATCACAGGCAGAAGATCAGTTCACTCAATACACCTATATAGCAGCCTCCTGCTAATTGTGCCTTTTTCCAGGAATTCCCAATGGCCAAAGAGTTTGTCCCTGGAAAATGCTGGCTGTGTGGTATAGGTAGATCAGGACAATAGATTGAGGGCGAGGGTGAGTTTTTTTCTGTTCAGAAAGTCTTGTTAGATACCCGGAAAGAAAGGAATTAATTGATCTGGAAGGTATGTTGTGATATGCAAGAGGATGTACTGTGAGACTTAATCCCTGGCAATATCACAGTACTCACACATCATGCCCCATTGTGGTCCAGGGACCACAGTGAATCGTCTCTAGGTTTCATGGAGCAAACGTCTGCCGCTGACTTCCTTGGTCACTTCCAACTATGCTTGCTTGATTGGAGATGTAGTACTCTTCCTCTTATCTTTGAGAAAGCTCACATTTCTGCTGCTTTTCAGATCACCCAGCAGGACCTGAGGTAGGGACAGATAGTCTTCCCTGTACTTCTCTCCATTCCTGTGGCTGATACAGCCTGGACAATTCAAATCATAGTGAATCATTGTACGATTCTTATAACTTGAAAACCTTACTGTGATAGAATGGACATGTCATCCTGACCACCATCTCTGAGCTGGCAGGACAATTGGATTATTCTGCTAAAGAACCAGTAGTCAGCTGTTCAGCGAGTTGTGTTCCAAACATTAACAAATCCTGGATGCAATGGTGAAGGTCACGTACAGGTAGAAATTAAACAGTGAATGGCAGAATCCTTAGGAGTATTGATATGCAGAGGGACCTGAGTATGCAGGTCTACATATCACTGAAGGTGGCAGCATAGGTAGATAAGGTAGTAAAAAAAGGCCTACTGCATACTTGCCTTCATTAGAAGTGACACCGAGTATGAGGCTAGATAAGTTATGCTACAGCTTTATAGAATTTTAGTGAGGTCATTGTGCACAATTCTGGTCACCACATCCCCCGAGAAGGATGTGGATGCTTTGTAGAGGGTGCAAAAAAGGTTTACCAGGAAGTTGTCTGGTATGGGGGATTTTAGCTATGAAGTAAGGTTGGATCGATTGGATTTTGTTTTCAGTTGGACACAGGAAGTTGAGGGGTGACTTGCTATAAGTTTATATGATTGTGAACGGCATGGACAGAGTGGAAAGTATGAGGTTTTTTCCCAGGGTGAAGTGATCAATTACTAGGGGACACAGATTCAAGGTGCAGCGGGGAGGTTTAAAAGATGTGCAAGGCAGATTTTTCACCAAAAGGGTGGTGCTGCCGGGAACGTGCTGCCAGAGTTGGTGGAAGCAGATACAAAGCAGCATTCAAGAAACACCTAGACAAATATGTGAACGGAAAGGGAATAGTGGGTTACGGATCCCGTAAGTGAAGACAGTTTCAGTACAGAAAGACAAAATGTGTAGGCGCAGGATTAGAGGGCTGAAGGGCCTGTTCCTATGCTGTACTGTTCTTTGATACCAAAAGTTGATAAGATCCACTGTAACAACTCAAGAAGTCAGTTCACTACCACTTTCTCAAGAACAATTTCAGGTGGGCAAAAAATAACACTCACATTTCACGAGTTAATAATTTAAAAAAATAATTAAATTGCCAGTTTATTTTGATTCCAAATTAACAGTGGTTCCAATAATAGTCCTTCTGGTCCTCCACTTTCCATCTTCTGCCACAATGACAGGTATTCTTTACCACATCGCTGCTTTCTGAGTTCTGGTTAGCTATCCACACCGTTACTTGTTCCTGGACTGTGGATGCTCTACTCTGACAGATGTTCATTAACAGTATCGTGTGGTATCATATCAGAGACCTTTTGAAAATCCAGATAAATTTTAATTCCCTTGACACTTTCTGTAACTCTCTCAAATAATTCAAAAAATTTGGTCAAGAAAGACTTCACAGAATCTCAGAATTGTTGTGGTGCAGAAGACAGTGTCTGCACTGGTTATTCAATGAACATTATGATTTGGTGCCATTTGTTTGCACATAACCTTGCACATTGCTTTCCTTTTACAATAATCATTTAGAGCTCTCTTGAAAACCTCAACTGACTCTGCCTCAATCACACTTCCAGGCATTATATTTCAGCCCCAAACCACCACGTTCTGTGAAAATGATCTTTCTCATCTCACATTTACTACATTTGTAAATCATCTGAAATCTGTACTCTCTCACTGTTTTAACTTTTCTGAGAGGGAATACATTTTTTCGTAACTATCCAGGCCTCTTGTGATTTTAAAATCTTCGATCACATCTCCTCTGAGCCTTCTTCTCCCCAAGGAGAACAGCCCAAAACTCTCCAGTTTATCCTGATAATTGAAAATTCTCATCCCCCGTAAATCTTTTGAAATCCATGCTGATCATCATAATATTATTGGCTTTGAAATATTTTCCATTTTCTCTTTGGTTGGGCTTCCATTATTTTTCCTACCTCTGATGCTAAATTGATTGACCTTTATCTACCTGCTACCTAACAATTCTTTGGTACTACACCTTCTTGTAATGATTTATTAGATATTTTCAGCAATAACTCTGCTACATAGAAACATAGAACGTTGGATCAGGAGTAGGCCATTCAACCCTTCAAGCCTGCGCCACTATTCAATGTGATCGTGGCTGATAATGCAATTTCAGTATACCACTCCCGCTTTCTCTCCTGCCCCCTTGATTCCTTTACCCACAAGGGCCACATCTTGGATATTACTAACAAACTGGCCCCAACAGCTTTCTGTGGGATTCACGGATACACAACTCTGACTGAACAAATTCTTCCTCATCTCAGTCCTGAATGTCTTACCCTTAAACTGTGATGCCTAGTTCTAGACTTCACCAACATTGGTAATATTCTTCCCACATCTAGCCTGGTCAGTCCCATCATGATTTTATATGTTTCTATGAGATACCACCTCATTCTTCTAACTTCCAGTGCGTACAAACAAAGTCCATCCAGTCTGTCTTCATATGTCATTCCTGCCATTCTGTTGGACTCCCTCAAGAGCAAGAATGTCCTTTCTCGGACTCAGAGACCAAAGCTACATCAATACTCAAAGTGTGGCCTCACCAAGGCACTGTATAACTGCATCAAGGCATCGCTACTCATATAATCAAATCTTCTCAGTATGCCGCTAGCTTTCCTCACCACCTGTGGCACCTGCGTGCTAACCTTCAGCGACTGATCAACTGTGACACTCAGGTCTTGTTGCACCTCACCTTTTCCTGAACTGCCATCATTCAAATAATAATCTGCTTTCCTGTTTTTGCCACCAAAGTGAATAACCTCGCACTTATCCATATTATATTACTTTTGCCAAGTAGTTACCTACTCAGCCAGCCTGTCCAAGTCACCCTGCAGCCTCTTAGCATTCTCCTCACAGTACACATTGCCACCCATCTTAGTGTCTCTGCAAATTTGGAGATATCACATTAATTCCTTCATCCAAATCATTAATGTATATTGTGTCCCAGTACTAAATCCTGCAGTGCCCCATCATCACTGCCTGCCAACCTGAAAAGGACTAGTTCATTCCAAATCTCTGCTTTCTGTCTGCCAACCACATTAACACATTACCTCCAATACCATGAGCTTTAATTTTGCTTACTAATCTCTTGTGTACAAACTTGTCAAAAGCCTTTGAAAGTCAAGCTACACAACACCTACTGATTCACCCTTGTCCACTCTAAAGGTCACATCCTCAAAAATTTCAGAAGATTTGTCAAGCACGATTTTGCTTTCGTGAATCCATACTGACATGGACCAATCTTGCCACCACTTTCCAAATGCTCAGTTAGTACATCCTTAATGATTGACTCCAGCATTTTCCCCAGCACTGACGTCAGAATAGCCAAGTTATAATTCCCCGTTTTCTCTCTCCCTCCTTTTTCAAAAACGTGGGGTTACATCAGCTACCCTCCAGTCCATTGGAACTCTTCCAGAATCTTTAGAACGCTGGAAAATGATCACTATTGTGTCCATTATTTCTAGGGGCACTTCCTTAAGTACTCTGGTGACTTATCGGGTTTAATCCCATCAATTTCCCCAATACCATTTCCTCACTAATAAGGATGTCTTTCAGTTCCTTTTTTTCTGCTTGACCCTCTGTCCCCTAGCATTCCCAGAAGGTTATTTGTATCCTCGTAGCGAAGACAAATCCAAAGTATTTGTTTAAGTGATCTGCCATCTCTTTTTTTTCCATTTTGAATTGACCTGATTCTAACAGTAAAGGAGCTACATTGGTCTTCACCAGTCTTCTTCTCTTCATATATCTATATAATGACTTATAGTCAGTTTCTACATTTTCCTCAAGCTTACTCTCCCTTTCCATATTAAACCCTCCTCTGCTGAATTGAACATTTCTCCCAGTCCTCAAGTTTGCTGCTTTTTCAAGCTAATTTATATGCCTCCTCTGTGGTGGCTTTAACATATCCCTAACTTCCCTTCTTAGCCATGGGTGAGCCACCTTTCCTGTTTTACTCTTCTGCCAGATAAAGATGTATAATTGTTGACGTTCATCCATGTGTTCTTTAAATGTCTGCCATTGCCAATCTACGGTCAACCCCTGAAGTATCCTTGGCCAGCTTATACTAGCCAATACATGTCTCATACCACCAAAGTTAGCTCCCTTTAAGTTCATGACCCTAGTCTTATAAGTAAATATGTCACTCTCTATCTTAATGAAGAACTCTACCATATTATGGCCACTTTTCTCTAAAGAATCTCACACCACAAGGGTGCTAATTAATCCTCTCTCATTACTCAATACCCAGGCTAGGATGTTCTGCTCTCTAGATGGTTCCTTGAGAGATGGTAGAGTAAACCATTCCTCATACGTTCTAGGAATCCTCCTCCATTGCATTGCTACCAGTTTGGTTAGTCAAATCAATATGCAGATTGCAGTCACCCATAATAACTGCAGTACCCTTACTGCACACATCTCTAACTTCCTGTTGACACCATCCCCAACCTCACAACTACTGTTTGGTGGCCTGTATAGAACTCCCACTAACATTTTTTTCCCTGTGGTGTTCTGTAGCTCCACCCATACAGATTCCACATCATGTAGGCTAATGTCTTTCCTTATTATTAATTAATTCATTTCTATTAATTAATTCCTTATTATTCTTATATTTAACATAGATAATTTGCAGAGCTGGGCTGAGAGGTGGCAAATGGAGTTTAATGCAGACAAGTGTGAGGTGATGCACTTTGGTAAGAGTAACCAGAAGGCAAAGTACAGGGCTAATGATAAGATTCTTAGCAGTGCAGATGAGCAGAGATATCTTGGTGTCCATGTACATAGATCCTTGAAAGTTGCCACCCAGGTTGACAGGGCTGTTAAGAAGGCATACAGTGTTTTAGCTTTTATTAATAGAGGGATCGAGTTCCAGAACCAAGAGGTTATGGTGAAGCTGTACAAAACTCTGGTGCAGCTGCACTTGGAGTATTGTGTACAGTTCTGGTCACCGCATTATAAGAAGGATGTTGAAGCTTTGGAAAGGGTGCAGAGGAGATTTACTAGGATGTTGCCTGGTATGGAGGGAAGATCTTATGAGGAAAGGCTGAGGGACTTGAGGCTGTTTTCATTAGAGAGAAGAAGGTTGAGAGGTGACTTAATTGAAACATATAAAATAATCAGAGGGTTAGATAGGATGGATAGGGAGAGCCTTTTTCCTAGGATGGTGACGGCAGGCATGAGGGGGCATAGCTTTAAATTGAGGGGTGAAAGATATAGGACAGATGTCAGAGGTAGTTTCTTTACTCAGAGAGTAGTAAGGGAATGGAACGCTTTGCCTGCAACGGTAGTAGATTCGCCAACTTTAGGTACATTTAAGTCATCATTGGGCAAGCATATGGACGTACATGGAATAGTGTAGGTTAGATGGGCTTGAGTTCAGTATGACAGGTCAGCACAACATCGAGGGCCGAAGGGCCTGTACTGTGCTGTAATGTTCTATAAGCATTAAACTCCTCCTAAACTAGTAATGCTACCCTATCTCCCTTTGCTTTCCATCTATCTTAAAATTGTTTAGTCCTGGGTGTTGAGTTCCCATCCTTGGTTACTCTGGAGCCAGGTATCCATGGTCACAATTTCATCACATCCATTAATAACTGTCTGGGTAGTTGACGTTGTGGAATCAATAGCCTGGGGGTATTATTGCTGGACTGTTAATCAAGAAATCCAGGTAACGTTTGGGGACCTGGGTTCAAATCCAGCCACGGCAAATGGTGGAATTTGAATTCAATAAATATTTGGAATGAAGAGTCTAAAGATAATCATCAATTGTCAGGAAAAACCCCATCTGGTTCAATACCGTCCTTTAGGGAAGGAAACTGCCATCCTTACCTGGTCTGGCATACCTGTGACTGCAGACCCACAGTAATATGGTTGACTCTAAACTGCCCTCTGGGCCATTAGATATATGCAATAAATGTCGGTCTAGCCAGAAATGCCCTCATCTTGTGAATGAATAAAGAAAAAAAATTCATTCACCTTATTACAAATGCACCTTGTATTGAGACACAGCCTTCAGGCTCATATTTTGACATTTATTGCCCTTTCAGAATTATGACATAATGTGACCCTTTTTGATTTTTGTCTTTGGTTTCTCTGCCTTCCGCTTTCACTTTTCCCTTTACTGTCTTTTGTTTCTGTCCCCTATTACTTCCCTCCAACTTCCTGCATTGGTTCCCATCCCCCTTGTGTATTAGTCTAAACCCTAACAGCTCTAGCAAACACTCCTCTCAGGATTGGTTTCAGTCCTGTCCAGCTGCAAATCATCCAGTTGGTACCGGTCCCACCTCTCCAAAAGTGGTTCCAACGTCTGAGGAATTTGCATCCCTCCCTCTTGCACCATCCTTCAAGCCATATATGCATATTAGCTATCCTGCCACTTCTACTCTGCCTATAGTGCGTGGCAGTGGTAGCAATCCCAAGATTACTAACTTTGAGGTCCTATTTTTTAATTTAATTCCTAACTTCCTAAACTTAGCTTGTAGGACCTCATCCTGTTTTTTTACCTGTATCGCCTACACGCACCATGCCAGCTAGCTGTTCACCCATCTCCTCCAGAATATCCTGCAGCTGCTCTGAGACCTCCTTGACCCTTGCACCTGGGAAGCAACATGCCATCCTGAACTCTCAATGTGCAGCTGCAGAAGTGCCTATCTATTCCTCTTACAACTGAATCCTCCTAATCACTGTAGCTCTGCCACTCTTTTTGCTTCCTCCTGCGCAGCACTGCCAGCCACAGTGCCATGAACGAGGCCATCTTCCTCTTGTGAGCTATTTCCCCAACAGTATCCAAAACGGTATATCTGTTTTGGATGGAGATGGCCACAGGGGAAGATGGCAGCAGCCTGGTTCATGACACTGTGGCTGGTTGTGCTGTTCAACAGGCAGGAAAATGAGTGGCAGAGGTGCTGTATCAGGTGGTCACCCATTCCCTACCTTGCTCACTAATTTTTACCTGCAGTGTGACCTTTTTATCTTTTTTATTCATTCACAGGATAAGGGTGTTGCTGGCTAGGCAGCATTTATTGCCCATCCCTAATTGCCCAGAGGGCAACTGAGAGCCAACCACATTGCTGTGGGTCTGGAGTCACATACAGGCCAGACCAGCTAAGGATGGCAATTTCCCTCCCTAAAGGAGATGAACCATACGGGTTTTTCCCGACAATCAACAATGGATTCATGATCATCTTTAGATTCTTAATTCCAGATACTTCATTGAATTCAAAGTCCACCATCTGCCATGGCAGGATTCGAACCCAGGTTCCCATAACATTATTCAGGTCTCTGGATTAACAGTCAAGCAATAATACCACTCGGCTATCGCATCCCCCAAATCTTAATGCATGTCCTAATACAATTTCCTCAGCCTTCTGGATGCTCCAAAGTGAAACCTGCTGCAGCTTCAGAGCTGTCAAGTGGTCAGACAGGAGCTGCAACTGGGCTTTCTTCCTGCATGTGAAGGAATCAAGGACATTGGAAGGGTGCCTGAATTCTTGTATCGCACACGAGGAGCATGTCACAGGTCTGGGATCTCCTGCAATGACTTAACACTTAAGTTAACTAAATGACAACAGCAGCAAAACCAAGATAAAACCAGAGAAAAGAAAAACTACAGTCACCAGCTACTCACTTACCTGTTGGCTGTGATATCACGGTTCAATTTCCTTCTCATTCTCATTCTCCTTTGCTCTCACGCCTTCAGCAGCTGCAGTAGCTTGTTCCCCCAAGACAGCTGCTCCTGCCGACTTGTTCACACCCTTTTGTGCGGGTCTTGATCTCCCGACTCCACTCCTCCTCTCACTCCTCCCCCACTTCCCTAAACTCCCATATTTAGTTTAACTGTCAGTACTTCACCCTGTGAAGCCTGACTTTCATACCCTTGGCCTGTCCTGCTTCTCTCAGCTTCTCCCAGAATTCAGTACAGTCACTGCTCACTAGCACCCATTGTTGGATGTTCTTGCTCTTGCCTGAGCATCAAGTCCTCCCAGACCCACTTCACAGAAATGGTGAGTGAGCTGACTTCCCCCAGATTCTAACAGAATCACTTCTCACTAACATCCACTGTTACTTCTGCTCTAGAATTTTATAAAAAATCTGTGGAAACAAATTGGTCCAGCTCGGTGATTTTATTATCTCTCAGCTTGGTTATTTTATGTAAAATTACTGCTCTTTGTAAGTACAATTTAATAATTTATAATCTCATTTTCCAATCTCATGTTCACATTGTCTACCTCTCTCATGCCTGTAATTTTTGAACATTTTACATAACATTCCAAATAAGGTCCACAAATTTGTAGGTATTCATTACAATCTTTTGCATTTAGTTTTTTTTCTCTAAACATTAAAAACAAGCAGTCTACAAGTCGCCTAATGAGCTTTCCTATGGGGCCCTGCAAACTGCAAAGATCTGTACGTTTACATACCCACTCTTCTCTCCATTTTAAATTCTACTATTCAAAGATACCTATATTTAACTTCATGTTTTACTTTCCTATACTGAAATTTAACTACCACTTATTTGTTTTGGCTGCTAACTTATCTACAACATGTCACTTCCATGTAACAATTTTAATTCCCTCTAATTAGGAATCAGCAGCAATTTCAATAAAATTCTCTCAATTCCAAACACCCAATCATTAACATGATCAAAAAAGACAGAATTTCAATTTACGTAATGATTTTCATTTCCTCAGAAATCTTAAAGCAGATCTTAACATCAATGAGAAAATAGTCCTGAACGTACTTCAAAATGCCATTCCTGTCTCATCATTCCCATTTATCCTATGCCTGTAAAATTGTGAATAACTGGGATCTCCTACGGTTCAAGCATAATTGCTAATATCTCAAGATAGTAGGAACAGCCAATGCTGGAGTTTGAGATAACAAGGTGTGGAGCTTGATGAACACAGCAAGCCAGTCAACATCATAGCAGCAGGAAAGCTGATGTATCGGGTTTGGACCCTTCTTCAGGAATCACTGAAATTCAGAAATTTCTGAAGAAGGGTCCAGACCTGAAACGTCAGCTCACCTGCTGTGTTCATTCAGGCCCAAACCTTGTTACTGCTAATATCTAACTCTCCAAAGTGTTTACAAATTTGCTACTTTTTTTTTGCACTGTTTGGGAGCATGTGATATATTCCCACTATTGTGACTAACATATTCCATCTGCTTACATTTGTTGTTCTATGTGTCAATCCACAGATGTTCTTTTTGGGTTATTTCTCTACAGATCCATTTGTTTTTTTGGCATTGTTGGTCAGAATTTTTGTGGGATTAGGCCAAATAAGGAGGCTTTTAAAAATGCTTGTGGGACCTGATTTTGAGATTCCTGCACCTATCCCCATTTTCAGTTATTTTGGTCTGCACAGGATAATGGAATGCTTCACAAACTGCATTCCCACTTTTGCTAGCTCCATTGTGGAGATAAGATTTTCAAACTGCCCATAAAATTGATGGAGTTGGGCATGCTGTTAGTAGATTTTATTTATGGTAAATTAAAAGAGTAGTGAACAACTGTGAAATATATACATGGTGTTGGGAACCAAATAAGAACATTTCTTCTTCTCTTCGGAGTTTTGATGATGGGTCACCACCCAAAACATCAACTTTCCTGTTCCTCTGATGCTGCCTGACCTGCTGTGTTCCTCCAGCTCCACACTGTGTTGACTCTGATTCCAGCGTCTTCAGTTCTTGCTATCTCTGAAGAACACTTCTTTAGAACACCTCTTTGAAAAACATTGTCCCCTTTTACATTCTCAAAACTTTCAATCAATTATATCCATTGAAAATACGAGGAACAAAATGTTATTATCTATTTTACATGATTGATCGTCTGTAAACAAACAAAGGTACTGAAATAAATTCTTCAAAGAAAACATAGGTTATTCCAAGTTAATGAAAATGTCAACCAAAGCAACCCTTTGCATTTATGTTAACATTGCCTGCTTAGCCAAGTGCTTTATACTTTTAGAAGCTGAGCTAAGCATTCATTACACTATTGGAAAAAATAATTGATGTCTGGCTATCTGTTCCAATTTTTTCTGTGGATACAACTACCAGATGACCTGTCTGAGTTCCATGAATAATTAATCTGCTTAATTCATCAGGCAATACTTTATAGTTGCAAAGGGGAATGCACATCCCTCACATCCCGCCCCCGCCACAACCACCCAAAGAGGATCCCCCTCGTTCTCACACACCACACCACCAACCTCCGGATACAACGAATCATCCTCCGACACTTCCGCCATCTACAATCCCACCCCACCACCCAAGACATTTTTCCATCCCCACCCTTGTCTGCTTTCTGGAGAGAGCACTCTCTCCATGACTCCCTTGTTCGCTCCACACTGCCCTCCAACCCCACCACACCCGGTACCTTCCCCTGCAACTGCAGGAAATGCTACACCTGCCCCCACACCTCCTCCCTCACTCCTATCCCAGGCCCCAAGATGACTTTCCATATTAAGCAGAGGTTCACCTGCACATCTGCCAATGTGGTATACTGTATCCATTGTACCCGGTGTGGCTTCCTCTACATTGGGGAAACCAAGCGGAGGCTTGGGGACCGCTTTGTACAACACCTCTGCTCGGTTCGCAATAAACAACTGCACCTCCCAGTCGCAAACCATTTCCACTCCCTCTCCCATTCTTTAGATGACATGTCCATCATGGGCCTCCTGCAGTGCCACAACGATGCCACCCGAAGGTTGCAGGAACAGCAACTCATATTCTGCTTGGGAACCCTGCAGCCAATGGTATCAATGTGGACTTCACCAGCTTCAAAATCTCCCCTTCCCCCAATGCATCCCAAAACCAGCCCAGTTCGTCCCCTCCCCCCAGTGCACCACACAATCAGCCCAGCTCTTCCCCTCCACCCACTGCATCCCAAAACCAGCCCAGCCTGTCTCTGCCTCCCTAACCTGTTCTTCCTCTCACCCATCCCTTCCTCCCACCCCAAGCCGCACCTCCATCTCCTACTTATTAACCTCATCCCACCTTCTTGACCTGTCCGTCTTCCCTGGACTGACCTATCCCCTCCCTACCTCCCCACCTATACTCTCCTCTCCACCTATCTTCCTTTCTCTCCATCTTCGGTCCGCCTCCCCCTCTCTCCCTATTTATTCCAGAACCCTCACCCCATCCCCCTCTCTGATGAAGGGTCTAGGCCCGAAACGTTAGCTTTTGTGCTCCTGAGATGCTGCTGGGCCTGCTGTGTTCATCCAGCCTCACATTTTATTACCTTGGAATGCACATTTTGTTTGATTTGCATCATTATTATCTTATAATAAATTGCGATTTCTCTGATATGCTTTTGATTTTTTATATACGATTAACTGGTGTAAAATACATAAAAGATTTTGACTTTCTATAAATGTTGTGGTGTTTCAAAAAGAATGTTAAATTGATTTTTTGTACATTCATGACTTGAGATCAGGGCTGCACTGTGGCCTATCACTCTTCTCAGCTGCCCAACAAGGATTGGGTCCAACTCTATCAGAACTCCAGTTGGTGTGGATGAGGATTTAAAATTCACAACAGATAATTGGAGAGATGATATGGAGGATTTGTTAATGGCAATGAAATGTCTGTGGAAGATAATGGGCGTATAAAGGATGCATGGGGTTTGGTCAGAGCATTGGAGAAAAGGAGGTTACATGATGAGAGTAATATGGGAGAAATGAGAAGACTCAGGGAGAATAGAAGATAAAACATGAAATGGAGGAAAAGTGAAAACTTGAGGGCTTTATAGTGATGATTATAGCTGTGCCAATATACCACTAAATGGAGGACAGTCTTCTAGTCTGCCCACCTTTCCACTTGCCAATCTCCATTACCATATTTGATTACACTCGCATGTGTGCATGTGCACACAGACACACAGAGGTATAAATGTATTGTGGGCAGAGGCCTTTTAACGGATGTGGGTTTGCAGAATCAGGATATTTTGTGACATATGTTTTACATTTCCTCCAGGAAAATCCAGTCCATTGTTTCTTAAGAATATCTCTCTTATTTTGTTCCTCCCCAGTCTTCATGAAAATTTATTCTCATGAATTTCCACTTGCGTTGTTCTGATGTTAATGCAAAAGAATCCAAAACCACCCCAAAGTATAAACATGGAAAAATTAGGAAATATAGGCAGCCATGCTCAATGATTGCTCAATATATATGGGGAAATGAATCACGTTTCAGGAGCCATAAATTCATAGCACAAAAGTGGTGCCATTTCACCTCCACCCATTAAGTTTAGAGAACTAAAAACCAAAAAATTATTTTTCTAATAAAGTTAATTGTGCCAAGTAGTACAAATACATTTTATTTTATCCTTCCTTGAAGAGCTGAATTACATGTGAATGAAACAAAGTCTTTGTTTCAGCCTTAGCCCTCTGTAGTTGCTATGCTTCCAGGTTTGAAAACTGCCAAAACCAACAAATACCATTCAGCAGTTTAGGGGCACCAGGTGCACTCGGCAAGATCTTGGTATTGAAAGAATTAACCTAACACTTCGAAGAATCGAGAATTTGTTTTAGAATATTTTTGGTCTGAGAAAAAAATGTATACTCAGCCACACCAAAAAAGGGATTTGAAAAAAACATCAGATTAATACCCTTTTAAAATGGAGATTTAATGTGAATGGAATACACAGGAAATAAAACCAATGCAGCCAGCTTAAAATTGGAGTTCATTCAAATTAAAACTAGAAGTCAATAACCAATCCATATTGTTACTTCGTCAAATCATTTTGAAAATTTTCCCTCAAAATACATTTTCCGTAGTATATATTAAAAGTGAATAATTTTGGATAAAAGACTTAGCGGCAAATCTATATTGTACTTTATTATGGTACTAAACAGTTTCTAATACAAGTGCAAATATTGTCTTTTCTTTGAGGATGGAACAGAAGAACAGCATGTAGGAACTTCAGTCTACTGCACCTGGAATTCCATCCAACCGTAAATTCACAATCTGATCTGCATCATCTTGGCAATGTACCACTGAACTGATTCCCACTCTTAAAGATAATGTAATTTCATTCTTTATCCTGACATTCCCATTCTATACATCACAACACTTTTTGGAAATATTCGAAATAGAAAAGGGAAGAAAAATAAAAATAAATTCTTTTTTTCTCAAATAAGTTCTGTAATATGCTCTGACATGATCTGTAGATCTGCAAAATGTTTCTCGCAAATAGGGGTCATCAGGTTACTTACTGTGAACTGTGATGTGGACTATGAGTTGGAGACTGACCTAGAAGAAAGCACAGAACAAAGTTAATACCTGATGAGTTAAAATATTGGACAAACCAGTAATCAATGCCAAGTTTATATTTTATTTCAAAAGTATTTAACTTCGAGATACCTCCTAAGATATTCCCTTCAATTGCAGGATGATAGCTCAGATTCTGCAGTCAGTAGAAAACCGTTTACTTAAACACAAAACTTGTGTGCCCTTATGCTGCAATACACAGTAGTTAAAGTAGTAATATTGACTGCATGGCCCATGGATCAGTTGCAACATAGAACACAGAACAATAGAGCACAGTACAGGCCCTTTGGCCCACGATGTTGTGCCGAACTTTTACCCAAAACCTAAGGTCTATTTAAGCTCCACCCCTACCTTATACTATCAACCATATGCCTATCTAATAGCTGCTTAAATGCCCCTAATAAGGCCGACTCCACTACCCGCTCCGGCAATGCATTCCACGCCCCTACTATTCTCTGAGTAAAGAACCTACCTCCAACGCCTTCCCTATATCTACCTCCTTTCACTTTAAAACTACGTCCCCTCATAAGAGCTACCTCCACCCTAGGAAAAGGTCTCTGCTGTGTACTCTATATATAGCTCTGATCGTTTTGTACACCTCTATCAAGTCACCTCTCATCATTCGTCATTCTAAAGAGAAAAGCCCTAGCGCTCTCAACCTTTCCTCGTAAGACCTTCCCTCCATTGCAGGCAACATCCTGGTAAATCTCCTCTGTGCTTTTTTAATGCTTCCACATCTCTCCTGTAATGAGGTGACCAGAACTGGACACAATACTCCAGATGTGGCCAAACCAGGCTTTTGTATAGCTGGAGCATAACTTCATTGTTCTTGAACTCAATCCCTCTATTACCTGGACATCTCCTTCTGGCTGCCACCAGCTCACTGCCTCAGTCATTTTCTACCCCTCTTCTGCTGAATGATCGTCACTCTTGCCAAAGCCATCACACCAGCCTACAGTTTCCTGGATTATCCCTGCATCCTTTCTTAAATAAGGGAACAACATTCGCTAATCTCCAGTGCTGTGGAACTTCAGCTGTGAACAAGGATGTGACGATATCTGCCAATGCCCTGGCTATTTCCTCCGTTGGGTCTCTGTGTAACCTGGGCTAATCCCATCTGGTCCTGGTCACTTGTGTATCTTAATGTAATTTAGGATTCCCAAAACTTCCTTTGACATTCTCTATTCACACATTCATCCCTAATGTCAACATTAGTCATGTCCTTCTCCTTAGTGAAAACTGATACAAAGTACTCATTCAGGATCTTCCTCACTTCCTGTGGCTCTCCACATAACTTCCCTCCTACATCCTTGAGTGGGCCTACTCTTTCCCTTGATACCAACTTTCTTCTAACATATGCATATAAAACCTTGGGATTCTCCTTGACCCTGTTTGCTAAAGACATTTCATGGTCCCTTTTTCACTTCCTAATTGCCCATTTAAGTTTCTTCCTAATTTCTCCGTACTCCTCCAGGGCTTTGTCAATTTGTAGCTGCCTAGGCTTGTCGTATGCTTCCCTTTTCCTTTTGACTAACGTTACAATTTCCCTTGTCATCCATGGTGCCTGAATTTGTCATTCCTATCCTTTAGTTTTGCAGGGACATGCATGTCCTGCACTTTAGTTAATTGGTCTTTAAAAGCATCCCATGTGCCAGTGGTGGATCTGCCCTCAAATAACTACTTCCAATCGACATTCTCCAGTTCTTGTATAATTTGGGTGTAATTGGCTCTTGCCCAATTAAGCACCCTCACCCGAGGGCCACTTGTGTCTTTTTCTACGACTGCGCATGGTAGAATTCATGGTAGAAGAATGCATACTGCATCAGCTAATCAAATTCTACTGTTTCTGAATTTTTATATAAATAATTTTATTGTCTATTACTTAAAATGTACATACCAAGTTTCACATAGAGCACCCCAGTGGCTGTGATGGTTTTATTGCCATTGGATGCAACACATTGGTAATAGCCTGTGTCTGTTGTATCCAGATCTTGAATTCTAAGGCGAGAACCATATTCTGTTTTTCTTATTGTGATCCGTCTTGCTTCTTGAAAAACTGGAGCATCATTTTTCAGCCATCTTATATTTGGAATTGGGTTGCCTGCAACTTTGCAGTGCAAAGTTGCTGTCTGTCCTTGTACTATAGTAATATTGTTCACAGGTGCCAGAAAGGTCAGAAAATAACCTGAAGCGAAAAATCAGAAATTAATATGCAAGTGATATGTCAAATACCAGTTCCATATTCTAAAGTATTTCTTCAGCTGTATACACTGAAATTTTAATTTTTGAGAAATCTACAAATACATTGTTTATTGTTTTAATATTAGACTAAAAATGAGCTTACAAAGTGACATGGCCCAAGTAAAGAGTCATTAAACTCCCCAGTGTTTTCAAAATACTGACTGAAATCCAGTTAAGGTTGGTGGGATTTTTACTTATCCAATAGAATAAGCAAGTCTGGTGACAACCAGTGCAGAAGAACAATATAAACCCAAATATAAAGCTCAATCCTTTTTACAGATTGAATATATAATCAAAGATTTCTGACTGCTTACTGAAGAGGAGATACTTTTTTAAAAAATGCCAGAGGTTATGCAAAATAATACAAGTGACCTCAATATGCGCTTTTGACCAGGTGCTTAAAATTATTGAAAGAAAAACCTATAGAGAGAGACAGATTATACCTATGGTGATTACAGAAAGACAGTACTCTACAGGTAAAGTGACAACAAAAACGTTAGACAACATAAACTTACTGGAACTATTTCACAGGTCATTTCATTGAATTTTTTTTAAAGAAAAACAAAGAACTGCAAATGCTGGAAATCTGTTCTGAAGGAGAGTCACTGGACCATAACCGTTAACTCTTTCTCTCCACATATGGTGCCAAACCTGTTGAGTTTTTCCAGTCGATCTTTTCAACATTATTTCCCTCTACCTTCTCTAGTTGTGATTAGGTTGCAGCTTTCTCAGCATTTTATGCTCCACTTTGCAATATTCGGGCTGGATTTTCCTGGAGTCGCGACAACTCTGGGGATCTTTAAAATAAGTGTGGGAGTCTTGACTGCACAGATCCAGCCCCTATTTCCAACAGATCCCACTTTTGCCAGTAAAGATTGGGCCTGGAGCACAAATCACATAGGCAGGAGATCTGAACTCAGCTGGGATATTTGCCAAGTTCAAAAAGACCACATCAGCACTGCTTCAAGACCCTGCAGTGTGAAAGTCACAAACTTGGGGGTTGAGGTAAAAGTTTGTGATGGACAGAATAAGTCTGTTTAAGTATCTTGATTAAAAGTTTAGTTTATATTTCAGATATTGAAATATGAAAAGAAACAAAATAGGCTGAAATTGGCAATTCAACATAGAATAATTATCTCTTCTGGACTGCTTTGATTAACATTACCAAATGTTCCTAAAATATCAATAAAGTCCTTTGCTGACATTATTTAAGGTCTAATTTATCATTACATCTACATTAATGACTTAGGTGAGGGGCAGGGTGTACCAGTTTGCTGACAATATATATGTAAAGAGCAAGATACAATACATTTTCAGAGGGATATAGAAAGCTTAGGTGTAAGGAAAATAAAAGAATTGAATTATTTTGAAATGGCTAGACTGGGACATGTTTGCATTTAGAGGGATCAGAATGCCCTTTTACATGATTCAAAAAATCTAGCATAAATCAGCAAGCAATTAGGGGTCTAGGCCCGAAACGTCAGCTTTTGTGTTCCTCTGAGATGCTGCTTGGCCTGCTGTGTTCATCCAGCTTTATTATCTTGGCAGCTTTTGTTACTTGGCCAGAAGATGGCAGTGGAGTAGGATGAGATAATGGGAACTGCAGATGCTGGAGATTCCAAGATAATAAAATGTGAGGCTGGATGAACACAGCAGGCCAAGCAGCATCTCAGGAGCACAAAAGCTGACGTTTCGGGCCTAGACCCTTCATCAGAGAGGGGGATGGGGGGAGGGAACTGGAATAAATAGGGAGAGAGGGGGAGGCGGACCGAAGATGGAGAGTAAAGAAGATAGGTGGAGAAGGTGTGGGTGGGGAGGTAGGGAGGGGATAGGTCAGTCCAGGGAAGACGGACAGGTCAAGGAGGTGGGATGAGGTTAGTAGGTAGCTGGGGGTGCGGCTTGGGGTGGGAGGAAGGGATGGGTGAGAGGAAGAACCGGTTAGGGAGGCAGAGACAGGTTGGACTGGTTTTGGGATGCAGTGGAGTAGGATGCTTCAGTTGGAGCCTGTTTGCCCTGTTTGTTCCTATTCTTTTCGTTGCTCTTTTTCTCTTTTTGTATTTTATTTCCTCTTCTTTCGTTTTGGCCTCAGACCTCCCGGCCTCAGAACTCGTGGCCTCGGAATTGCTAGCCTTGGAATTGCCAGCCTCGGAACACTTAGCCACAGACCTTGTGGCCTTGGAACTCCTAGTCTTTGAACTCGCAGCCACTAACCTAGCTGCCTAAGAAGTTTTGGCCTTAGGACTCCTGGCCTCAGTAGGGACCCGACGAGGCGGTTTCTTGGCTCGGCATGGAGTCTTCTCGGCTCGGCATGGAGTCTTCTTTGGCGTTCTCTTGACCTGGCGTTGCAATCTTCCAGCAGCCCAGTGTGGTGGTCTTCGGGCAGTATGTGACAGTCTCTCCGCCTGGCATGGTCTTGATGTAGACTTCCGGTCTCGAACTGATACCAGAGTGATCTGCCTGCCTCGTGAACCCTGTGGTCTGGATCAAGGCCCAGTGCAGAATGGAGGATGGATGTCATTGTGGACTGAGTCTGAAGTCCGTTTCTCTGTACTTCTTTTCTCCATTTTATAGTTTACTCCTAAATCTGCAATGCTGGACATTTTTTTTTACTTCTCTATTTTTCCAAGAACTGTAACTGTAAAAGCTGTACCCAGGAACCTTTGCTCCTAAGATGAAAACATATGCAATTTGCACACTTTTCACTGTACCTATTTGAGTACATGTGACACTAACACTAATTCAAAAGGTTTGGAGTACAGAAGTAAAGAATTATTACATTAATTACAAAGGGGATTGGTGTGTCCTGGAGTACCATGTGCAGTTTGCTCTCCTTATCTAAGAATACTATAATTACACAAGATAGTGTGCAATAAAGGTGTACTGTACTGGTGCCTGGCAAGAAATAATTGTCCTTTAACAAGAAATTAAGCAGATTTGGTTTATATTTCCTGGAATTTACAAGAATGAGAACTAATTGAAATTAAATCATGTAAATTTTTTATAGCACTTGAGAGGCACATACTGCTGAAGTATTCCCCGTGACTGGAGAATCTAGAACTCTAAGGCACAGTTTCAGAATAAGAAGTTGGCCACTCAGGATCAAGATTTCTTCACCTAAAGGGCTGTGTATGTTTGGTATCCTCTAAATTACATACTGTAAAGGCTAGGTTACTGAGCATACAGATGTCAATAAACTTTGGGTACTAATTTTGCAGATTTTGATGATTTAGTGTAGAAGATATGCTATAATTTTATCAGATGGTGGAACAGATTAAATGGCCATGTGGTCTACACCTGCTCCTGTTTTATGTCAGCATTGAACTGGGAAAAAAATAGATCAACTGATAAAAGAACAAGATATAGGAAAGACTATCAGATCATGGCTATAATAGGAATACAGTTTAAATGTGGACAGGAATGGGTACCAAACATTGCTGGTCACAATATATTTAAAATGGATAGGAGAAGAAAGAGATATTGGGGGTTAGGGACATTGTGCAGTGGCTGAAAATACACAAAATGAATATTCCAACGAACAGAAAAAAAAATGAGGATACAAAGCAAGGGCTCTGTTTGTGACAATGAAAGAGGAGGTTAAAATAAAACAGAATCAGGAGATTTATAACATGTGCCAGTTGCAGAACACATCTAAAAGTTCGCTGACAACACCATAGTGGTTATGACGATATCAGACAATGATGAGGCAGAACACAGAAAGGAGATAGAGGGCATAGTAATGTGGTGCAATGATAGCAATCTCTCTCTCAATGTCACCAAAACGAAAGAACTGATCATTTATTTCAGAAAGAAATGAGAACATGCCCCCATTTACATCAATGGAGCTGAGGTTCAAAGGATTGGAAACACCAAGTTCCTGGTAATGATGATAACCGACAACCTGTCCTGAACTTCCCGCGCAGATGTGACAGTCAAGAAGGCACAACTAAACCTCTTCTTCCTCAGGCGGCTCAGGAAATTTGGCATGCCCACAAGAATCCTCACTGACTTTTACAGATGCACCATTGAAAGCATACTGTCCGGGTGCATAATGGCCTGGTACGGCATCTAGTATGCCCAGAACCATAACAAACTACAGAGGTTGTGTGGGCAGACCAGACCATTATGGAAGCCAATCTTCCATCCATAGACTCTATTTACATCGCTCAATGCTGCAGAAAGGCTGCCAACGTCAAAGACCAATCCCACCCTGGTAATGCTTTCGGACAATCTTTTCAGTCAGGCAAAAGATACTTGAACACATGCACCTGCAAGTTCAAGAATAGCTTCTTCCCTGCCATTATTAGGCTGATGAATGGACTCTCTAGCTTCAAATAATGCTGATCTTGCTAATGTTCATCTTGCCTAGTGCACGTCCTGTGCGATGTAACCTGTATGCTTCTGATCAAGTCTTTCTTTACCCTATGGTCTGTATGAGCTTGCTCACTATCACCTGTACTGCTTGTAAACAAAGCTTCTCACCATGTCTTATGGTCTTATGTACTTAAGTATGCATGACACTAAATCAAATTAAACAATTGAAAACAAGACCGAATACTGAGAATGCAGGGAAATCCGAGAAGAATCCAAAGACAAAGAGACAATAAGAAAAGGTGAGTGGGCAGTATAAGAGATGATGTAGTGATAATGTCACTGCACTAGTAATCTGGAACCTCAGGCGAATATTCTGGGGACATGGGTTTAAATACCGCCATAGAGTCTTAGAGCTGCACAGCATGAAAACAGACCATTTGGTTCAACTTGTCCATGCCGACAGGATTTCCAAATTTAATCTACTCTCATTTGCCAGCATTTGGCCCGTATCCCTCTGACCCTTCCTTTTCGTCAGGATGCCTTTTAATTGTTGCAAATTGCCAGCCTCCACCTCTTCCTCTAACAGCTCATTCCATATGCACACCACCGTCTGTGCAAAAACGTTGCCCCTTAGATCTCCTTTAAATCTTTTCCCTCGCACCTTAAACCTATGCCCTCTAGTTTTGGACTCCACCCCCCGCTCGGGGAAAAGACCTTGGCTATTCACCATATTGATGCCCCTCATGATTTTATGAACCTCGATAAGGTCACCCCTCAGTCTTTGATTCTCTATGGTAGGTGGTGACATCTGAATTCAATTTTTAAAAATCTGGAATAAAAAGCTAACCTAATGATGACTACCACTGATTGCAACCTAAACACATCTGACTCACTAATGTTCTTTAGAGATGGAAGCATGACATCCTTATCTGGTCTAGTCTATATTTGGCTTCATACTCACAGCAATGTGGTTGACTCTCAATTATTCTCTAGGTAACAATGGTTTGGTGTAGTCAGTGATGCCCATATCCAATGAATGTATATGATAAATAATAGATTGTACCATTCTTTAATGTATCCTTTCATAAAGGTGTGTATATGTGTATGAGATATTATATATATAAAATATCTCATACACACATACATATAAAAGCTCATAACCTTTTATGAAAGGGTACATTAAAGAATGGTATGATCTATTGTATAATGCACTTTAAGTAGTTAAACGTCATCACATGATAAGCTTTGCTTACAAAGGACTGTTTGTGGGAGAAGCCAACCTCTGTTTGATATGTGTCCTACACGTTCTGCATGTATTTGTGTTTCAAAGGATGGTCTCAGTGTTAACAGTAAGTAGCTAATGTGTGTTTAACCTTAAACTGAGCCAAATATCTTCACAAGACATAATCATGTATCTGAGGTGTAATGTAAGTAGTTGCAGCAAGAAGGATTGATGGCAATAAATCTACCTATGGCATCCCGCATGGTGGTAGAGGTGGCATCCTCTGCCATTAAACATGATGGTCAGTTACAGACAAACATGGGAATCATTTTTGGATACAAAAGGCTTGACTGAGGTACCAAATTATTACATTCCATATGTTCACTAGAGAAGAGGATTGCCAAATAAATGGCGGAAGGGATACTGAATGGCATAAAAATAAATCAGAAAGATATAAAGCTTGGGAGTACACAAAACAATTCACCTAGTCCAGCTAAAATCTATTCTAAATTACTCAGGAAAGGAATTATGAAAATTGAAAAGTTCAAGTCACAATCTTCCAATCTCATTAAATCTGGTAGTAATATCAAAGGTCTGAAAGATACAAAATATTACAGGTTGTTCAAAAACGGGAGGAGCTGGAACTTAGCAACTACAGGTTGGTCACTAAATGTTGGTAATAGAAAGCATTGTTAAAGTCCAAACTAAGGAGGTTTTCAAGGAACTACAGCTCAGAAATTAAAGGGACAGCAATAATTTGGATACATACTGGTTTCATAATTGGCTCAGGGATAGGTAGAACTTCATTCATGATCAGATGTTTTGCTGACTGGAGACAAGTATGCATTGGGACTGATTATGCCACTATCGCTTTTCTCTTTGTGTGTTAACAGCTTTGATTTAGGAATACAGAGCACAATATCCAAGTCTGCAGATAATATAAAATAAGGCAGCAGAATCCAGCTGTCCAACCCACCTGAAATTTTACAAGGGTAGGAAGAAATGGACTTTCATGCAATTAATAGTCACTTAAGAACCTTGTTGCTCTGCCACCAGTATTTTATCCATGACATGGCGGTGAGGGAACTACTTTAGTAGGTGCATTAAACTGATCAAACGCACAGCCCACAGAATATCCAACTCTATTTAATCCACCCTACCACTTTCTGAACCACCTCCTCCTTTCATCTCACCACACACTCCCACTACCAAGATCCCCAACCCGATACTTGTCAGGCTCCTCAGCATTTGTGTTCCCAGCATCAGCTCTTGGTGATACTGTTGTGGTTGCAGAGCTGGCTATTAGTCTGCTTTTCAGAAAGTTTTCCAAGGCAGGACTTTCTCCTCAGAAAGAGGCAGAAGTCTCACTTCAAAATGAGTAACGCTGCACATGGTGTTAATTCAAGTCATGGCAACTATGTAGATTGCATGTGTACCTTGCATCACCACTTCTGAGATTTTAGCTGGTGATGTGAGCACAGGGGGTTGAGTTGGGGAAGTGGGCAGAAGGGTAGGTGCAGGTGCCAAGACAATCCATAAAGTTCATGCCCATATAAAATGAATTCCACATCTGATTAATGTGGCCTAATCTGCAGGATTATTAAGCAAAATACAAAATGTGAAACTAAGTTGGACTCCCTGTCAAATGGCAGTATAGCTACTTTCTGTGCTGTAACATTCTATGATTCTAAAAGGTACATGGGAGATAGAAACTGAGAAATGTATGGTTGACATGCAAATGAAGATCAAAAATGCAGAGTTTGGATTGATGAGAGATAGATGTCCATTTAAAAAAAATAAAGTAGCATAAAAGGCCACAGGGCTAAGTCAAGCAAGCATGAAAGGGTTGACTATGAATAAGACTTTAAACACTGATACTTCGAAAAGTAAACCTGTTCTTCATAAACACAATGGTCTGGATTTTCTGATAAGTGAGGCTATATGCACACCATAATTAAGTAGAAAACAGCAAGCAACGTCCAGTGACGACCATGCATAGTCAACGAAGAAATCAAAACTTTCTGTTGAGGTTACCTGTTCTGTCACGGGTTTTATGAGAACTATATTTCTTGGAAGATTTCTCATTGAAACAGTGTGAAGTTGCTGTGGTTAACATTACCAGAAAATGTTTGTGGTTTTTATTTAACATAACCAATATTTTAACAGCTCTTAACGATGACCAAAATGGTTTGTTGGCATGGACATTTATGTTTACAAATGCAGATCTGATACATTCAAATTTTAATTATTGATGGACATTAGACAAGCATTTCCAGAAAAAACTTATTCTCAACTGTGCTCGTTTAATGCATCTTTCTTTCTCACTCATTATTTCACCTTTCATGCTTGCTTTGATTTTGAATGAACAAAATTTGAAACTTCCTACTTCAAACTCTGGCTGGTGCATTCACAGTATTTTAATTTGATTGTTTAAGAGAATGTACAGTTTGCTCTTTAAAACAGGTCCCAGGTTTTCTTCAGAACCTTCAGCTGTGCTAACTTGACTTTGTAGCTTAAACAGGTTCCAGTGCAAAATCCCATAGAAAGTCTGTGGGCAAGTCCAAACATAATATATATTTGGTTCTACACATTCATCGCCAAAAACAAAATCCAGTCAATTTTATCTATCATCATTTTTTTTTTCAACAATCTCTACAGAATATTGGATCTTCTAGGAGAAAAACAGCCTGGTGGGTAACTATTAAGGAAACAGGGGTGCAGAATTTTATGATTTGATACTATTTACTTATAATTAATTTGGGCAAATATTTTTCCTGCTGCACTAGCAATATATATCTAACATTTCTTTTGCCTCATGAAGTGAGATGCATACCTTGATTAGCTCTGAGTTTAACAGATAAATCTGGATTTGATATGAACCACATTGCATTAAAGATTTAATCCCTCTCTACATGCAGATTCTAACTTCAACACATTCCTGAGTAAGAAAACAAAACTGTATTTCAGAATTCAACCTTGTGGAAAGTTTAGGATGCATTCAAAAATTTTACCAGAAAGTGAACATCATATATGCACATAGGAGTTAAGGATCTAGCAATATAATCCAAATAGCTGGCAGGCAGATTTGTAATTCCAGGCTAAGACGAAGTACCAAAAAAATGTTTGCTTCACTTAAACAGGCTCAGTTTCTACAAGAATTATTGATAGAAGTAAAATAGAAGTAAAAACTGAGAGATTGGGCAAAAATTAAAACCTTTACCTTGAAAATATTTTGTTCAATAACGAATTTCTTCATCTGGACAGATAAAATGAGCAGTTTGCATTCAAGTTACTTATAATGAAATATAATGCAAACTACTAATAGTTTCTGAGATTTATTAAGGCCAATTTTAGAGGTAAAATCAGCTTAAATTATTCTCTCTGCTCTCAGAAGGGTGATTTTCTGTAAAGTGTACCGTACAGCCAGATTCTGAAACCACCTTGTAGAATATTCATAAAAAGTAAGTTCTTAGCCAAAATAATGATAATACTGGACATGACACATGGTGAGCAAGTCAATATAAATATGCTTTATCTTGATCACAAAGGAACTGACAGCTGTAAATCCAGAGACTTCTGTAAAGTTATTCAAATGCTTGCTCTTCTTGTTTCAGAGTTTCCTCTCAGAAATGTCTTTGAACTGAAGGCAGTGGATTTATTTCTGATATAATGAATCTGTTACTGGTATTAGGGCTTAGTACCTCAGTCACTCACCTATTCAGACACTTAATTACAATGGCCTGATGGCAGGAAGCAGACAGTAGTAGTGTAAGGATGCTTGTCAGACTGGAGGCCTGTGACAGGTGCTGGGCCCATTGCTGTCTGTTATCTATAACAATGATTTGGATGAGAATGGACAAAGCATGATTAGTAAGTTTGCGGATGACAATAAAATAGGCGGTATCATGGACAGTGAGGAAGGTTATTAGAAATTGCAGCAGGATCTTGTTGGCTGGGGAAATGGGCCGAGAAATGACAAATGGAGTTTAGTATAATAAGTATGAGGTGTCGCATTTTGTAAAGTAAAATCAAGGTAAGAGTTTCATGCTGAATGATAGGGCCTTAAGGAATGTAGTGGAAGAAAGAGACCTTGGAGTTCAGGTGCATGGTTGTGGAGTCAGGTGTATGGCAGTGAAGGCGGCTTTTGGCATACTGGCATTCATCAGCCAGGACATTGAATATACAAGTTGGGAAGTTATGTTGCAAGTGTTCAGGATGTTGGTGAGGCCACACTTGGAGTACTGTATTCAGTTTTGGTTATCTTGCTATAAGAAGGATGTTATTAAACTGGAAAGAGTGCAGAAGAAATTTACAAGGATGTTTCCAGGACTCAAGGGACTGAGTGAAAGGGAGAGGTTGGACAAGCTAGGACTTTCTTCTTTACAGCGTAGGAGACCGAGGAGGGATCTTATAGAGGTGCATAAGATCATGAGAGGTGTGGATCAGGTGAATGCGCCTTTTCCCAGGGTTGGAGAACCGAGGATGAGAGGGCATCAGTTTAAAGTAAAAGGGGAAAAATTAACTGAGAACCTGAGGGGCAAGGTTTTACAGAGGGTGGTACGCACATGGAATGAGCTGCCAGCGGAAGTGGTTCAGGCAGGTACATTAACAACATTTAAAAGTCAAATGGATAAATGCATGGATAGGAAAGGTTTGGAAGGAAATGGGCCAAACACAGGGAAATGGGGTTAGTGTGGATGGACATTTTGGTTGGCATGGAGCAGTTTGGGCCGACGGGCCTGTCTCCATGCTGTAGGGCTCTATGACTCTAATAGCCATGCAGCTATTGTTGGAATATCTTCTTCAGAGAGCTGGCATGATTGGTCAAATTTATTTCCATGCTACAATATTTCATGACTCATCAAGGCAGTTAAACTGCAATCTGAAGCAATTCAGAAAACCAAAAGCCAGGAAATCACATGCACTTATGGCCACTATACCATCTGTATAAAGCTTAAATAACTAACCGCAGTTCTGTAGTGTTCATACCCATTCACCTGAGACACACAGTATAATAATGTCTCAGGGTTTATCTCCTCTAATACTAGTTAGTCTAAGTACAGGGGGTTCTGCTATAACGTAATAGATGGGTTCCTGTGAAATGGTGCGTTATCGAAAACTGTGCCAGAGAAATAATGGGGCCTGTAGGAAAAGGAGGGTTGGCGCAGACCAGCTAAAAAGAAAGCATTGAAAAGCACTGTTTGGACAAATATTTAATTTACGTGTAATAATGAAATAACAGTAAATTTATCACCTTATCTTGAAAATATGTCAAGATGATTTGATGGGGGAGGAGGTTCTGAGGTAGCTCTGTTGTTAAGGCAGGGGATAAGGGTTGTAATCATGTCATCAACCAACGGATCAGATCTAAGCTTTGCACTCCTGCCACATTCAGTCGTGAATGGTGGTGGACAATTTAAAAACTCACTGGAGGGGGAGGCTCCGCGAATGTGCCCATCCTCAATGATGGAAGAGCCCAGCACATCAGTGCAAAAGATAAGACTGAAGCACTCGCAGCAATCTTCAGCCAGAAATTCCATGTGGACGGTCCATCTCAGCCTCCTGCAGTGGTCCCCACCATTATAAATACCAGTCTTCAGCGAATTCGATTCACTCCATGTGATATCAAGAAATGGTTGGAGATACTGGATACTGCAAAGGCTACCAGCCCTGACAACATTCTGGCAATATTACTGAAGATTTGTGCTCCAGAACTTGCTGCTCCCCTAGCCAAGCTGTTCCAGTACAGTTACAATGCTGATATCTCCCCGACAATGTGGAAAATTGCCCAAGTATGTCCTGTGCACAAACAACAGGACAAATCCAACCTAGGCAACTACTGCCCCATCAGTGAACTCTTGATCATCAGTAAAAGTGAAGGAAGGTGTCATCAACAGTGCTATCAAGCAGCACCTATTCAGAAATAACATGCTCAGTGACACCCAGTTTGGGTTCTGCCAAGGCTACTCAGCTCCTGATTTCATTATAGCCTTGGTTCAAACATGGACAAAACAGTTGAATTCCAGAGGTGAGGTGAGAGTGACAGCCCTTGATATCAAGGCTGCATTCGAATGAGTGTGGCATCAAAGAGCCCTAGCAAAACTGGAATCAATGGGTATCAGGGGGCAAATGCTGCAGTGGTTGGAGTCATACCTGACACACAGGAAGATGGTCATGGTTGTTGGAGGTCAATCATCTCAGCTCCAGGACATCTTTGCAGGAGTTTGTCAGGGTAGTGTCCAAGGCTCAACGATCTTCACTGCTTCATCAATGACCTTCCCTCCATCTTATAATCAGAAGTGGGGATGTTCGCTGATGGTAGCACAATGATCAGCACCATTCGTAACTTCTCAGATACTGAAGTAGTCCATGTTCACATGCAACAAGATCTGGACAGTATCCAGGCTTGGGCTGATAAGTGGCAAGTGACATTCGTGCCACACAAATGCCAGGCTGTTACCATCACCAATATGAGAGAATATAACCACCGCCCTTTGATATTCAAGCAGAAGCTGAAAATAGTGGTGAGTAACTCATGTCCTGACTCCTCAAAGCCTGTCCACCATCTACAAGGTGCAAGTCAGGAGTGTGATGGAATACTCCCTACTTTCCAGGATGAGTGCAACCCAACAACACTCAAGAAGCTTGACACCATCCAGGACAAAACAGCCCGCTTAATTGGCACTACACCCACAAGCATTCATTCCCTGCACCACTGATGCTCAGTAGCAGCAGTGTATACGACTTACAAGATGCACTGTAGAAGTTCACCTAAGATCCTGAGGTAGCACCTTCCAAACCCACGACCACTTCCATCCAGAAGGACAAGGGCAGCAGATATATGGGAACACCACCACTTTCAGGTTCCGCTCCAAGTTACTCACCATCCTGACTTGGAAATATATCACTGTTCCCTCACTGTCGCTTGGTCAAAATCCTGGAATTCCCTCCCTAATGGCATTGTGGGGCAACCCATAATAGGAGGACTGCCGCAGTTCAAGAAGGCAGCTGACCACCACCTTCTCAAGGGCAACTAGGAATGGGCAAGAAATGCTGGCCCAGCCAGCGATGCTTACATCCATTAAAAAAATGAATAGAAAAAAAAATCACCATCACCATATTGAGATGCAATTTTGTTTGCAGGGTTAGGGAAAAAAAGAGTTAATCCAGAAGTAGGTGGTTGTGGTTCATTGCCTTCTGATTGTTTCTTGGGGGTTGGCTTAAAAAAGACATCCAGTTTTTGCTGCTTTGCACTTTTCCTTCTTTGACAAAGAAGTAGTTCATAGAGCGCCAAAGAAGGTTGTACTTCATGAACTGCCACCCTGCTGCATACTGCATTGTATTCATTGTTCTCTAATCATTGCAACTGCTTCTCAATTTCCCTCAGGATCAAAGACAAGACAGAAGTGGAAGCTCTCAAGGTGCTGCATCCTGAACTTTATCTTCTTGATCTCCAGCTTCCACTTACCCCTCAGCGACAAGTTGTTGTAGATCAGCTGTACAGAGGTCTTCACAGTGGGACTCAAGCAGCTCTTCAAGATCTTCAGTCCCCACTTCTTCAAATCCAGCTTGCTTCATAAGATCAATGCAGTGTTCTTTGATTTTGGGAGCTCCTCTGACAGATTAAAGCTTTATAAAGCTTGAATAAAATCGGGGAGAAGTTTCTGCCAAACTGCATACAAGCAGTCCTTACTGACATCACCGCAAGTCTCCACGAAATTGTCAACTGCATTCTTGATGTTAAAGCTCTTCCAATATCGACGAACACTGTTCTTATCCCCAGCAATGACTGCAGGCAGCCTGTTAAATGTGAGCCTTAAATATTAAGCTTTAAAAGCTGCTATTATACCCTGGTTCATGGGTTGAAGGAGAGAGGTTGTGTTTGGAGGTAGAAATAGCACTTTGATGTTTTCAGAAAACTCACCAATGGTCTGAGGATGATTTAGCGCAATTTTTTCTATTCGTTTGTGGGGTCAAGTGTCGCTGGCTAGCCAACAATTCTTGCCCATCCCTAGTTGCCCTTGAGAAGGTGATGGTGAGTTGCCCTCTTCAATTGCTGCAGTCCACCTGCTGTGTTGACCCACTAAGGCATTATGAAGGGAATTCCAGGATTTTAACCCAGCGACAGTGAAGGAACAGCAATAGACATCCAAGTCAGGATAATGAGTGGCTTGGAGGGGAACTTGAAGGTGGTGTTCCCATATATTTGCTGCCCTTGTCTTTCTCTTTGAAAGTGGTCGTGGGTTTGGAAGGTCCTATCTGAGGATCTTTGGTGAATTTCTGCAGTGCATCTTGTAGATAGTATATGGAGGGAGTGGCATTATCCACAACAAGAATAATCTTGAAATCTATATTTTTTTTCCTGCAATACTTTCTACAAAAACCTTCAAAAACGTCATTCCACAGTCATCCAACCTCTTTTGCTTGACATAATGTAGATGACTAGAGTAACCTTTCAAGGCTCGTGGGTTGGCAGAATGGTAAACCACCAAAGACTTAAGCTTTAAGTCTCCACTGGCAATGACACTCGGCAGCACAGTGATACATCTTTTACCACCTTAAAGCCTGGAGTGTGTGCTTCATTCATAGAAATGTAGGTTCTTGATGATGTTTGCTCCCAGTATAAACCTGTCTCATCCGAACTAAAAATTTGACCTAATTTGTAGCCTTCTTTGTCAATTAATTCTTTTACTGTGGGTGCAAATGCCATTGCATGGTCCTTGTCTGCGCTGGCAGCTTCACCACATAATGTTGCATTATGAAAAGCTTAGTGGTTCTTAAAACCAGTCACTGCCAGCACTAAAGCTGGCTTGTTCTGTTAGATCTTTGTAAGTCAGTAAGGCTTTCTCTTTTCTGGTGAGAAGGGTGGTTCCAGATTACTTCTTTGTTTGCTCTTTTGTCCACACACTTAGAAACATCTCCCTGAGTTCCTCTGTTTGTGACCTCAGATTTATTAGCAGTCAGACCTGTTCCACCAATACAACTTGCTTTAATCTTTACTAGATTGTTTCTAATGGTGCGTAAGATAGACTCCTTCATTCTTGTTGCGCAAATAATATCACATGTTCTCTCATTGTACTCAAAACGCTTTACAAGATGTAGCTTCTCTTCCAGCATTCTAGCCTTTCTTTTACGTACACCACCTGTAATTTTATCACCAGGATGCTTCTTGTTATCATTCTTGCCACTTTGACCTTGCATTTTGTGGGTAACATAGTCGAACTGTACAGTACCTATCACAGAAAGAGCAAGAATCTTTGATGCAAGCACTGGAACTCTTTCGGTGCACATTCAGGACAAAGCCCATGTGATATTGATGTTTGAATTGTGTTACATCCAAAACAATGTTTGCAATTTAGAAATACTGTTCCTCTATTCGTCATAGATAATAAAATGTGAGGCTGGATGAACACAGCAGGCCAAGCAGCATCTCAGGAGCACAAAAGCTGACGTTTCGGGCCTAGACCCTTCATCAGAGAGGGGGATGGGGGGAGGGAACTGGAATAAATAGGGAGAGAGGGGGAGGCGGACCGAAGATGGAGAGTAAAGAAGATAGGTGGAGAGGGTGTAGGTGGGGAGGTAGGGAGGGGATAGGTCAGTCCAGGGAAGACGGACAGGTCAAGGAGGTGGGATGAGGTTAGTAGGTAGCTGGGGGTGCGGCTTGGGGTGGGAGGAAGGGATGGGTGAGAGGAAGAACCGGTTAGGGAGGCAGAGACAGGTTGGACTGGTTTTGGGATGCAGTGGGTGGGGGGGAAGAGCTGGGCTGGTTGTGTGGTGCAGTGGGGGGAGGGGATGAACTGGGCTGGTTGAGGGATGCAGTGGGGGAAGGGGAGATTTTGAAACTGGTGAAGTCCACATTGATACCATATGGCTGCAGGGTTCCCAGGCGGAATATGAGTTGCCAACCTCTATTCGTCAATTGCATTATAACCAATTCAGGTTGCTAGAATACACATTATAAGAAAAGCCCCTGCAAAACCTTACGAGAAATTTGTAATGAAACAAACTAGCAGCTATCACTCAATGTTGAAAGTGATATTAAACATGTGATGTTTTAAATAATGTTTATAATTGTCTCTTTAATTCAAAGTAAATCACTAAATGGACTTGTCCATGTAATCTGGAAATAAACTGTTTGACCTGGTTACTACACGCCAGGGTCCTGAGTTCTGGTGTTATTGAAATCCATATTTAACAATCAAATGTTAATATAACAAGTGTTAAGCAGGTTATTGGATTTAAGTATAACAAAAAAAGCAAAAGTTGCTGGAAAAGCCCAGCAGGTCTGGCAGCATCTGCAGAAAGAAAGCCAGTTAACATTTCAGATCAAGAGACCATTCTTCAGAACTGATTGTAGCTGAGAACAGAGTATGCATGCTAAGGATGACGGGTGAGGAGGGGAGAGAAGTAAACAATATGGGGAGATAGAGCTTAAGAGATAGACAAAAGCTGGGCAGGCAAAGTAATGAATAAAGGTTAGCCTAGGACAATGTATAGCTGCTAATGGGGACTGTTAGTAGGTGACAATGGTTTGTTTGTGGTAAAAGACCATGTGATGACTTGGGTGTGTATTGTTGGGGTAAGGGCAAGGGCGTGGGAGATGATGAAGCTTTTGAAGATGATGCTGAGTCCAGATGTTTGCAGGGTTCCCAAGTGGAAAATCAGGAATTGTTTGTTCTTCCAGCTTGTGCTGAGCTTCACAGGAGCACTGCAGCAAGCCCCAGGCAGAGATGTTGGCCTCGGAATACAGTGGAGCATTGAAATGGCAGGCAACCACTTGGATTGGATTTAAGTGATTAATTTACTACTTGGGTAGATATAAAGGAGGAGGGGCTCTTGTGGTGTAGCGGTAGATTCCCTATCTCTGAGCCAGGAAATCCAGTCTGAAGTCCAGCCTGCACCAGGTGTGCAATAATATCTCTAAACGGGTTGATTAGAAAATACCCATAAAGGGGGAACAGAAGGGACTGGTGTGTGGAAGGAGTTTAGTAAACTTGATAGACACAAAAAGATGTCTTGGTTTCTATCTTACACAGACTTGGATCTGAATGCACATTGACAGCAGAGGATGGTTGCCTAAAGCTGATGGTTTGAAGCTCAGGACTCTTTTCAAACATAATATTGTAACTGGAGTTATTTTGGAAACAAATGACAAAAACTAATAGCAAAGTATTGGGATCTGACTGTTTACTGATGTTTTATGAAGCTGACCCTTGCAGTCAATGGGAAAACAGCACGGATTATGGTATTAGCACGATAAAAAGCAAGATATGGCCTTCACACTGTTCCTGAATAGTAGAAGCTTCACGGTGGCAGGGTGGCATGATGGCTCAATGGTTAGACCTGCTGCCTTACAGCAGTAGGGACTAGGGTTCAATTCCAGCCTTGGGTGACATTCTCCCTTCTCTCTGTGATTTTCTACCAGGTGCTCTGATTTCTTTCCACAGTTCAAAGATGCATAGGTTAGGTCAATTTTCCAGAAGTCTGGATGGATTAGCCATGGTATGGCTGGGCCTGGATAGGATAGTCTTCAGAGGGTCAGCCTTGACTCAGGCTGAATTGTTTCTATCTGCACTGTAGGGATTTTATTCTTCTAGAAGTGAGATCAGTGTTCTCAAAGCTAAAAATTCCATAATTACACATTGAGAAAGATTTGGAAATTTTATTAAACGTATGGACAAAATTTAGTGAAAAATATGTTACACATGAGACACAGTCAGACTTTAATAGGTTCACATTTATAGAAGAATAAATAATGGAATTTATAATCATAGAGATATACAGCACAGTAACAGCTCCTTCGGTTCAACTCATCCATACTGACCAGATATCCCAAATCAATCTACTCCTATTTGCCAGCAATTGGTCCATATGCCTCTAAACCCTTCCTATTCAAATGAACATCCAGGTGCCTTTTAGACATTGTAATTGTAGCAGCCTCCACCACTTTCTTTGGTAGCTAATTCCACACATGCACCACCCTCTGCGTGAAAACATTACCCCTTAAGTCCCTTTTAAATCATTTCCTCTCACCTTAAACTATGCCCTCCAGTTTTGGACCTCCCCCGACCTGGGGAAAAGACTTTGTCTAAACAAAACAAAAGTTCGAATTCTGAGGAAGGGTCACTAGACCTGAAACATTAACTCTGTTTTTTTCCCCTCACAGATGCTGTCAGCCCTGCTGAGTTTTTCCAGCAACTTTGTTTTTGTTCCTGAAAAGACTTTGTCTATTAGCCCATGTCCCTCATGAATTTATACATCTCCATAAGGTCATCCCTCAGCCTCCACCATCCTAGGAAAAATAGCCTTAGTCTATTCAGCCTGAATAGATTGGCTGATACCATCCAATCCTGACAACATCGTTGTAAATCTTTCCTGAACCCTTTCAATTCTCATAACATCCTTCCTATAACAGGGAGACCAGAATTGCATGCAGTATTCCAACAGTGGCCTAACCAATGTCCTCTATGGCTGCAACATGACCTCCCAATTCCTATATTGAGTGCACTGACCAATAAAGGCAAGCATACTAAATGCCTTATATAACAAAGTGTGGAGCTGGATGAACACAGCAGGCCAAGCAGCATCTCAGGAGCACAGAAGGTGACATTTCGGGCCTAGACCCTTCATCAGAGAGGGGGATGGGGAGAGGGTTCTGGAATAAATAGGGAGAGAGGGGGAGGTGGACCGAAGATGGAGAGAAAACAAGATAGGTAGAGAGGAGAGTATAGGTGAGGAGGTAGGGAGGGGATAGGTCAGTCCAGGGAAGACGGACAGGTCAAGGAGGTGGGATAAGGTTAGTAGGTAGGAAATGGAGGTGCGGCTTGAGTTGGGAGGAAGGGATGGGCGAGAGGAAGAACAGGTTAGGGAAGCGGAGAAGGCTGGGCTGGTTTTGGGATGCAGTGGGAGAAGGGGACGAGCTGGGCTGGTTTTGGGATAAAGTGGTGGAAGGGGAGATTTTGAAGCTTGTGAAGTCCACATTGATACCATTGGGCTGCAGGGTTCCCAAGCAGAATATGAGTTGCTGTTCTTGCAACCTTCGGGTGGCATCATTGTGGCACTGCAGGAGGCATGATGGACACGTCGTCTGAGGAATGGGAGGGGGAGTTAAAACGGTTAGCGATTGGGAGGTGCAACCCGAAGGGTGCAAGTATTCCCGCAGTGCCACAACGATGCCACCTGAAGGTTGCAAGAACAGCAACTCATATTCTGCTTGGGAACCCTGCAGCCCAATGGTATCAATGTGGATTTCACAAGCTTCAAAATCTTCCCTTCCACCAACGCATCCCAAAACCAGCCCAGTTCTTCCCCTCACCCCACTGCATCACAAAGCCAGACCAGCTCATCCCCTCCCCCCACTGCATCCCAAAACCAGCCCAGCCTGTCTCTGCCTCCCTAACCTGTTCTTCCTCTCTCCCATCCCTTCCTCCCACCTCACGCCGCACCTCCATTTCCTACCTACCGCCTCATCCCACCTCGTTGACCTGTACGTCTTCCCTGGACTGACCTATCCCCTCCCTACCTCCTCACCTATACTCATCTCTCTACCTATCTTCTTTTCTCGCCATCGTGGGTCGGCCTCCCCCCTCTCCCTATTTATTCCAGTTCCCTCTCCCCATCCCCCTCTCTGATGAAGCGTCTAGGCCCGAAATGTCAGCTTTTGTGCTCCTGAGATGCTGCTTGGCCTGCTGTGTTCATCCAGCTCCACACTTTGTTATCTTGGATTCTCCAGCATCTGCAGTTCCCATTATCACTCATACTAAATGCCTTCTTCACTATCCAATCTACCTGCAACTCCACTGTCAGGGAATTATGAATGTGCACCCAAAGGTCTCTTTGTTCAGCAGGACCTTATCATTAAGTATATAATTCCTGCCCTATGCAGCACCTGTCCAAAATGCAGCACCTCACATTAATCTAAATTAAGCTCCATCTGCCACTCGTCAACCCATTGGCCCACCTGATCAAGATCTCAAAGTACTCTGTGGTAAGCTTCTTCACTGTCCACTGCACCTCCAATTTTGATCTGCAAACTGCCTAGCCTTACCTCGTATGTTCACATCCAAATCATTTATGTAAATGACAAAAAGCAGTGGACCCAGCACTAATCCTTGTGGCACACCGTTGATCCCGGGCCTCCAGTCTGAAAAGCGACCCTCCACCATCACCTTCTGTTTCCAACCTATGAGCCAGTGCTGTATCCAAATAGCTAGTTCTCCCCCTAATTCGTGTGATCATACCTTCCTAAGCAATCTACCATGAGCAAACTTGTCAAACGCCTTAATGAAGTCCATGTAGATCACCTCTATCCCTCTGCCCTCATCAATCCTCTTTGATACTTCTTCCAAAAACTCAATCAAGTTAGTGAGACATGATTTCCCACTCAAAGTCATGTTCACTATCCCTAATTAGTCCCTGCCCTTCTAAATACATGTAAATCCTGTCCCTCAGGGTCCCCTCCAACAATGTGCCCACCACCGATGTCAGGCTCACCGATCTATACCAGTCTATAGTTCCCTGGCTTTTCCTTACCACCTTTCTTAAACAGTGGCACCACATTAGCCAACCTCCAGTCTTCTGGCACTTCAATGTAGCTATTGATGATACAAATATCTCAGCAAGAAGCCCAACAATCACTTCCCTAGCTTCCCATGGAGTAGTAAGGTACACCTGATCAGGTCCTGGAGATTTATCCACCTTTATGCGTTTTAAGATGTCCAGCACCTCTCCTCTGTAATATGGACATTTTTCAAGAGGTCACTATTTATTTCCCCACATTCTCAATCTTCCATATCTTTTGCCACGGTAGACACTGATACAAAACACCTTTTTAAAATCTCCTGCGGTTCCACATATTGTCGACCTTGCTGATCTTTATGGGCTGTATTCTCTCCTTAGTTTGCCTTTTATCCTTGATAATAAAGCGTGAAGCTGGATGAACACAGCAGGCCAAGCAGCATCTCAGGAGCACAAAAGCTGACGTTTTGGGCCGAGACCCTTCATCAGAGAGCTGTCTTTTATCCTTATTGTATTTGTAGAATCCCTTTGGAGTCAACCCTATGTGTGAAAGCTATGTCATGTCCCTTCTTTGCCCTCCTGATTTCCCTCTTAAGTATACTCCCACTGCCTTTATACTGTTCTAGAAAATCACTTGATTTCTGCTGACATATGCTTCCTTATTTCTCTTGACCAAAACCACGTCTCTAGTCATCCAGCACTCCCTACACCTACCAGCCTTGCTCTTAACCCTAACAGGAACATAGTCTTTTTGGACTCTCATTTAATCATTTTTGAAGGCTTCCTATTTTCTGCTCATCCCTTCATCTGTGAACATTCGCCCCCAATCAACTTTTGACATTTCTTGCCTAATACCCATCAAAATTGGCCTTCCTCCAATGATGAACTTTAACTTTTAGATCCAGTCTATCCTCTTCCATTACCATTTTAAAACTAACAGAATCCTGGTCACTGGTCCTAAAACTTTTCTCCACTGACACCTCAGTCACCTGCCTTGCCTTATTTCCCCGGAGTGGGCGAAGTTTTGCACCCTCGAGTTGGTACATCCACATGCTGAATCAGAAAATTTTCTTGTACACACTGAAGAAATTCCTCTCTTTCCAAGCCCATAACACCACAGCAGCCCCTGTCTATATTTAGAAAGTTAAACTCTCCTACCATAACTACCCTATTATTCTTACAGATAACGGGACATCCTTACAAACTTGTTTCTCAATTTCCCATTGACTGTTGGGGGGACTCGACAGTACAATCCTAGTAAGGTGATCGTCCCTTTCGTATTTCTCAGTTCTACTCAAAAAACTTCCTTGATGTACTCCCAGGAGTATTCTCCCTAACTACAGCCATAATCAAAAACGTCACTCCCCCTCCTCTCTTGCACCCCTCCCACTTTCAATCCTTACCATAGCATCTATACCACGGAAAATTAAGCTGCCTGTCCGGTCTACCCTGTGACACATCTCTGTAATTGCTATGATATCTCAGTCCCATGTTCCTAATCTTGCCCTGATTTCATCTGCCTTACGTGTTTGGCCTCTTCCATTAAAAAACTTGCAGCTTAATTTGTCTGTCCTACCTCATTCTCTGCTTTGTTTCTGCCTGCCCTGACAGTTAGACTTCCTCCTTTTCCCAACGGCACCAGCATCAGACTGATCTCTTTCCCCACTACCTCGCTAGGTCCCACCACCACCGATCTCACACCCCACATTGGTTTAAATCCTCCTGAACAGCTCAAGCAAATCTCCTCGCCAATATATTAGTCCCCTTCTAATTCAGGTGCAATCCGTCCTTCTTGCACAGAATTCATTTACGAAGAAGGGTCTAGACATGAGAATCTGAAATTTGGGTCCAGGCACAAGATGGCTGCTGGTGCAATTTAGCAAGAAAATGGCTTCCAGCCTGGGATCTGTAAATTCTGCTAGAGCTGCTCTTTTAGCCTGGGAATTTCAAGTTCTGCTAGAGCTGCATAAATAAAGCAGTAATGATAAGATAATGCAGTACTAACCAGTCTAGCTGAGCTTCGGTAGCAAATGTTATGGTGCTGTATGGAGAGACAAAAAGTAACCTAAACATTGCGACATAAGTTGTTTACCAGTTAATACTACTGGATTATGTAACTGTCAATGAAGCAATATCATGTATTGATTGGTAATTGTTTGGATACACTATGCGATCACACCATGTACCCTGCTTTAAGAAAAGTATAAAAATGTCTTTGTATTAACCTATGATGTGCAGCTCCTCCGAGGAATACGGAAGTGCTCAACTTCTGTGTTTTCTGGATGATCTGTACCCGGCCGATTGAAGAAATGAACAGTAAAGTCTTAAACAGCCAGACCGACTGCGAGTGTTCATTGACTGAGCATGGAATCGAGAGACCCCACCGGGGGTCAGGATTTACAGACCCGCAACATCAGCTTTCATAGAACATTACAGCACAGTACAGGCCCTTCGGCCCTCGATGCTGTGCCGACCTGTCATACCAATCTGAAGCCCATCTAACCTACACTATTCCATGTATGTCCATGTGCTTGTCCAATGACGACTTAAATGTACATAAAGTTGGCGAATCTACTACCATTGCGGGCAAAGTGTTCCATACCGTTACTACTGAGTAAAGAAACTACCTCTGACATCTGTCCTGTATCTTTCACCTCTCAATTTAAAGCTATGCCCCCTCGTGCTCGCCGTCACCATCCTAGGAAAATGGCTCTCCCTATCCACCCTATCTAACCCTCTGATTATCTTATAGGTCTCAATTATGTCACCTCTCAACCTTCTTCTCACTCACGAAAACATCCTCAAGTCCCTCAGCCTTTCCTCGTAAGACCTTCCCTCCATACCAGGCAACATCCTAGTAAATCTCCTCTGCACCCTTTCCAAAGCTTCAACATCCTTCTTATAATGCGGTGACCAGAACTGTGCACAATACTCCAAGTGCGGCCGCACCAGAGTTTTGTACAGCTGCAGCATAACCTCATGGTTCCGGAACTCGATCCCTCTATTAATAAAAGCTAAAACACTATGCCTTCTTAACAGCCCTGTCAACCTGGGTGGCAACTTTCAAGGATCTGTGTACATGGACACCGAGATCTCTCTGCTCATCTACACTACTAAGAATCTTACCATTAGCCCAGTACTTTGCATTCCAGTTACTCCTACCAAAGTGCATCACCTCACACTTGTCTGCATTAAACTCCATTTGCCACCTCTCAGCCCAGCTCTGCAGCTTATCTATGTCTCTCTGTAACCTACAACATCCTTCGTCACTATTCACAATTCCACAGACCTTAATGTCGTCTGCAAATTTACTAACCCATCCTTCTACACCCTCATCCAGGTCATTTATAAAAATGACGAACAGCAGTGGGCCCAACACTGAACCTTGCGGTACACCACTAGTAACTGGACTCCAGGATGAACGTTTCCCATCAATCACCACCCTCTGTCTTCTTTCAGCAAGCCAATTTCTGATCCAAACTTCTATATCTCTCATAATCCCATTCCTCCGCATTTTGTACAATAGCCTACTGTGGGGAACATTATCGAACGCCTTGCTAAAATCCATACACACCACATCAACCACACCACATTTACTCTCATATACCTGTTTGGTCACCTCCTCAAAGAACTCAATAAGGTTTGTGAGGCATGACCTACCCTTCACAAAACCGAAATGACTATCCCTAATCAAATTATTCTTTGAGATGATTATAAATCCTATCTCTTATAACCTTTCCCAACACTTCACCAACAACTGAAGTAAGGCTCGCTGGTCTATAATTACCAGGGTTGTCTCTACTCCCCTTCTTGAACGGGGGAACCACATTTGCTATCCTCCAGTTGTCTGGCACTATTCTTGTAGACAATGACGATTTAAAGATCAATGCCAAAGGCTCGGCAATCTCCTCTCTGGCATCCCAGAGGATCCTAGGATAAATCCCATCCGGCCCAGGGGACTTATCTATTTTCACACTCTGTAGGATTTCTAATACCTCTTCCTTGTGAGCCTCAATCCCACCTAGTCTAGTAGCCTGTATCTCAGTATTCTCCTTGACAACATTGTCATTTTCTAGAGTGAATACTGTTGAAAAATATTCATTTAGTGTTTCCCCTATTTCCTCTGACTCCACACACAACGTCCCACTACTATCCTTGATTGGCCCTAATCTTACTCTCATCATTCTTTTATTCTTTAAATACCTATAGAAAACCTTAGGTTTACCCTGATCCTATCCGCCAACAACTTCTCATGCCTCCTCCTGGCTCTTCTGAGCTCTCTTTAGGTCTTTCCTGGCTACCTTGTAACCCTCAACCTCCCTAACTGAGCCTTCACATCTCATCCTAACACAAGCCGCCTTCTTCCTCTTGACCAGAGATTCCACTTCCTTCGTAAACCTTGGCTCCCGCGCTCTACAGCTTCCTCCCGGCCTGACAGGTACATACTTACCTAGGACACACAGGAGCTTTTCCTTGAATAGGCTCCACATTTCTAACATGCCCATCCCCTGCAGTTTCCTTCCCCATCCTATGTTCCCTAAATCTTGCCTCATCTCATCGTAATTGCCTTTCCCCCAGCTATAACACTTGCCCAGTGATATACACCTATCCCTTTCCATCACTAAAGTAAACATAACAGAATTGTGATCGCTATCACCAAAGTGCTCACCTACTTCCAAATCTAACACCTGGCCGGGCTCATTACCCAGTATTAAATCAAATGCGGCTTTGCCTGTTGTTGGCCTGTCTACATACTGTGTCAGGAAGCCCTCCTGCACACACTGGACAAAAACTGACCCATCTATAGTACTCGAACTATAGTGTTCCCAGTCAATATTTGGAAAGTTGAAGTCCCCCATGACAACTACCCTGTCTCTCTCACTCCTATCGAGAATCATCTTTGCTATCCTTTCCTCTACATATCTGGAACTATTCAGAGGCCTATAGAAAACTCCCAACATGGTAACCTCTCCTTTCCTGTTTCTAACCTCAGCCCATACTACCTCAGTTGACGAGTCCCCAAACGTCCTTTCTGCAACTGTAATACTGTCCTTGACCAACAATGCCACACCTCCCCCTCTTTTACCATCTTCTCTGTTCTTACTGAAACACCTAAATTCCGGAACCTGCATTAACCATTCCTGTCCCTGCTCTATCCATGTCTCCGAGATGGCAACAACATCCAAGTCCCAGGTCCCAACCTATGCTGCAAGTTCTCCCACCTTATTCCGGATGCTCCTGGCGTTGAAGTAGACACACTTCAAACCAACTTCTTGCTTGCTGGTGCCATCTTGTGTCCCTGAAACTTTATTTCGGACCTCCCTACTCTCAACCTTTTCTATACTCGAACTACAATTTTGGTTTCCATGCCCCTGCTGAATTAGTTTAAACCCACCTGAATAGCCTTAGCGAATTTCCCCCCCCACGATATTGGTACCCCTCTGGTTCAGGTGAAGACCATCCTGCTTGTAGAGGTCCCACCTACCCCAGAAAGAGCCCCAATTATCCAAGAATCCAAAACCCTCCCTCCTGCACCATTCCTGTCGCCACGTGTTCAACTCCTCTCTCTCTCCCTATTCCTTGCCTCACGAGCACGTGTCACAGGCATCAAACCAGAGACAACAACTCTGTTCGTCCTAGCTCTCAGCTTCCATCCTAGCTCCCTGAATTTCTGCCTTAAATCCCCATCTCTCTTCCTACCTATGTCGTTGGTGCCTCTGTGGACCATGACTTGGGGCTGCTCCCCCTCCCCCTTAAGGATCCCAAAAACACAGACATCACGAACCCTTGCAACTGGAAGGCAACACACCAACTGTGAATCTCTCTCATCCCCTGCTCCTCTGATGCTGCTTGGCCTGCTGTGTTCATCCAGCTCTACACCTTATTAGAAAAAGGTGTCTTTTTTTCTGTCTCACAATGTATAAGAATCATTTATATTTTATATATGTACATTATGCATTCATGCATAAACCACTGGTGATCTGGGAAAGAAAACAAATTGAATATAACTACAGTTACTTTGGGGATAGAAAAGAAAAGGAAGGGCAATATTTGGCCCTATGAAAAGAAAACAAAAAAAAGCAGACCCCTAATGGTGCATAATAAGATCTCTGAACAAGTTGATTAGAAGATAAAAAAGGAACAGTAAAGGGCTCTTGCAACACAGTTGTAGTGTCTCTATCTCTGATCAAAAAAGAAATGTGCTCAAGTCTCAAGAGTTGCGTGACAAAGTCTCTGAAGAGTCTGATGAGAAAATATCTGAAAAGGAAACAGATGAAACTGGTCTATAGAAGGAAGATAAGACTGACTAGTTGTTTAACTCTATCCACAAAAAAACAAAGTACAGAACATTTGTTTTTTGTCACGAAGAGAATCTGAAGTACCTATTCTTACTTTTTACAGATTTATATTTCCATGCTTTTTTTCCCCATGCATTCCTGGACACAGGGACAAAGTGGATCATGAAAGCAGCTGCATCACGAGTTGCAATGAATAAACTGTTGTCTGCTGACTACCAGAAAGGATGCTCACCTATCGCTGCCCGCTGATTAAAGGTCAGAAATCAGTCCAACAGGTTTATTTAAAAACACAAGCTTTCGGAGCCTCGCTTTTTCTTCAGGTGTTAGTGAGAAATGTAGTATCAGACACAGAATCTATAAGTGTAAGATCAAAGGATCACACCACTGATGAGGATGTATCAGCAAACTTACAATGCTCTTAAATCATCACACCACCTCTGGATAAAGTAAAGGATCTATGGAGATAAAGATTTCCCAGGCAAAATTATCAGCTTGAGTCTATTGTTTGTGATCAGTTTGTGAATACTATGCCGCACAGTATAAATATGGTGTGAGGTTTAGTTACCCAGTAATGTTTAGTCAGTGTTGTTTTTTTTAAAAGCTTTTGGTCTTTGCAGAATTCGTAACAGTGATCTTGACTAAGTTCACTAATTGTATGCTTTTTCAGTCACTGTATAGCCAGTGGGGCAGAATCCCAAATAGATCACACATTTTTCTTTGATCATAGAAACATAGAAGAAAGGAGCAGGAGAAAGCCATTTGGCCCTTTGAGTGAGCTCTGCTATTCTTCACATTCATAGCTGAATACCCAACTCAATAGCCTAATCCCGCTCTCTCCCCATAACTTTTGGTCATATTTGCCCCAAGTGCTAAATCTTGTTGCCTCTTCAATAGATTCAATATTTTGGTATCAACTACTTCCTATGGTAATAAATTCCACAGGCTCACCATGCTTTTCATGAAGGAATGTCTCCTCATCTCCATCCTAAATTGTCTACCCCGAATCATCATACTGTGACCACTGATTCTGGACACAGCCATTAGTCCTAACGAACAAAACTAATTACAATGCAGCACTAATTTGGCAAGTGGGAAAAGAAGGAATAATGAGGAAGGAAGTGAATTAGGACTGGTTAGGCAAGGGAGTTCAAGTGTACTTTGCTGTGATATGCTTGTTAAGTGTGACAGTCCTGTCTGTCATCTAGCAATTGCAAAACACGACATCCTTACTGGAAGATTAATTCATATATTGAACATGGAATTGAAATAGCGAGTTTTGAGAAGATTTGTAGCTCAGGCTGAGGTTCTGGCTGTGAGTTTGCTCGCTGAGCTGGAAGGTTAGTTTTCAGACGTTTCGTCACCATTCTAGGTAACATCATCAGTGAGCCTCTGATGAAGCACTGGTGTTATGTCCCGCTTTCTATTTATCTGGTTAGGTTTCCTTGGGTTGGTGATGGAATTGAAATGTCTATCAGTTACAAAATAGAATTGTGTTCCTTAATAAAACCAATTTCTCCAAAAACAGAAATATATCCCAGACTTCTATTTTTAAAAACTACAAAAAGTGCCAATTTCAAAGAATGCTGAATGTTAAATGAGGTATAGTTTGAATAATAACAGGGCTATCCATATAAATATTGAACAATGAGTAATTCATCGTCACCCTACAAGCATACAAAGAAAAATGTATTTTCTATCTTTTGAGTAGCTTCTACCAGTCATTTTAATGACCAATGCCTGCGGGAATGAACATATAATGCACTCTGTCTACAAGTGCCAAAAGTTGCAAGTGGGGATTCAACAATGAAAATAAGATTGGACAGAAATGTAGGCTCTGTATGTCCAAATGAAATGACAGTACAAAAAAGATAAAAATGCAGTTGCCTGTTGTTCTCTGCAAAACAAATATTCCCCCAAAGTAACAGCTCATTCTTTTTTAAAATAGTTGTCACTAGCCTCCCCCATTCCATCCTTGAATGCATCAATTCCATTTTGCTGATATTTCTCATCAAATTTGTCACCAATATTAAGAAAATTTTCAATAGGTTAGCCATGTAACTGCAGTATTCATCAAGAAACTAGTTCAAAAATAGAATTAAAATTTAAAAATATAAAACTAATATTACTGTGATCATCTAGAGAGAACTGGATAAATACCTGGGGAAGAAATGCGTGGTCATACAGAAAAAGCACAGAAGTAGGATTAAAGACCTGGCTGGCAAAGACATGCTGAACTAAACAGCCCCTCCGTGTGTCTCTTAGAATTACAGGGAACATACAGCATAGAAACAAGCTTTTTGTATCAACTAGTCCATGCTAGTGTTTATGCTCTATTCTGCCTTGTCTTTCAGCTAGAGATTAATCACAATGTAGCAGCAAATGTGTTCATTTTGCCTCCAATTTCCACATCTCTATAACATTCCTACTGTCCATCTCCAACATTTCCCTTCCTTTCCTTGACCTGTCCATCTCCATTTCAGGGAATAAACTGTCCGCTGCCATCCACAACAAAGTCCATAGCTACAACTCTTCACGCCCCAAGTCCAGCCAGGATTCCATGTGATCCTCTGAGTTCCTTCGCTTATGTTGTACCCATTCGGATGATGCCACCATCCAAAACAATGCTGCGAATGTCTTTTTTCTCCTGAGCTCCTGAGATGCTGCTTGACCTGCTGTGTTCATCCAGCTTCACACTTTATTATCTTGGATTCTCCAGCATCTGCAGTTCCCATTATCACCTTCAGACTTCATGTCAGCTCTGGTGAGGAGTCATCTAGACTTGAAACATTAGCTTGCTTTCTCTCCATGGATGATGCCTGACCTGCTGCGACTTCCAGCATTTTTTACTTTCCCCTGGAAATTCATCCTCTGTTACACATACCTCATATGCTTGAATAGATCTCTTTTATATGCATCTATACTATTTACCTCAATTGCTCCTGTAGAAACAAGTTCTACATTGTCACTACTGTGGGTAAATAGCTTCTTCTGAATTTTGCCTGTTCTCAAATCACGGAATGATACAAGGCAAAAGAAATTCGGCCGACGAGTCAACTGTTTTTTTTCAAACAGCAATCCAATTCATCTCATTCCACCTAACTCTTTCGCTTATTGATGTATTTCTTTCTTCTCTTTATACAATTCCCTTTTGAAAGCTACAATTGAATATGTATTCATCACCCTACCATGCAGTGCATTCCAAACCCAATCACTTGTTGCATAAATATTTAACATCATGTTGCAGAAACACATTAAACTGGGCTTTTTATTACTGGCTCACCATTCTTTGAATGTACATCCTCTATTTATTTTATTTAACCTCTCATGAGCATTATCATTTCTATAAAATCTCCTCTTAGTCTTCTCTGACTGGAGCTTAATTGTTTCCCTTATTCTCTCCACATAACAGCAATTCCTTTTTGCTAGAGCTTTATGAGTATATGTCTTCTGTATTTTCTACAAACTCCTAAGGTCCTTCCTAAATTATGGTACCCACTGAGAAAGGACCAAGGATGATTCTGGGAGAAGTTGGTGAAGCTGCTGTGACCGAGAAGTGAATCGCATAGGACCCAGTGCTCAACAAGAGGAGGAGTATCCAACAGAGGGTACCAGTGAGAAAATGACTGAGCAGGATTCTGGGAGAAGTCAGCTCTGTCACTATGACTGCTAGTTTCAATTAGCAACGTTACACTAACCAGTTGCTGGGAAGCAGAACCAGATAGGCCGAAGGGAGAAGACAGTGAGCAGAGCAAGTTAAAAACTCATGTACAGGGCATTGTCCTTCATCTATGACAGCTGGACATTGTGGGAGCTACAATTCATCACGTCACAACTTCAAAAGTGGGCAGATGGGCTCCTGATTGGTAAGCAGTGGTCAGGCGGTTCTAACACAGAAATACAGAAGAGCAGGAGGCCATTCAGCCCTTCAAGCGTGCTCCACCGTGCTTCACAATCATAGCTGATCGTCCAACTCAATAGCCTAATCCTGCTTTCTCCCCACAACCTTTTATGCCATTCACCTCAAGTGCTATATCTAGTCGTCTCTTGAATACATTCAATGTTTTGCCATTGACTACTTCCTGTGGTAATGAATTCTACAGGCTCACCATTCTTTAGGTGAAGAAATGTCTCCTCATCTTCATCCTAAATGGTCTACCCTGAATCCACAGGCTGTGACCCCTGGTTCTGGACACATTCAACATCGGGAACATCCTCCCTACATCTACCATGTCTAGTCCTGTTAGAATTTGTAGGAGATCCCCCCTCATTCGTCTGCACTCCAGCAAAAACAATCTTAACCAATCAATCAATCTCTACTCATACCTCAGACCCACCATCCCCAAAATCAGCCTGGTAACCCTTCGCTGCACTTCCTCGAGAGCCAGAGCATCCTTCCTCAGAAAAAGAGGCAAAACTGCATACACTATTCCAGGTGTAGCCGCACCAAAGCCCTGTACAACTGCTACAACACATTCCTACTCCTGTACTCAAAACCTCTCACAATAAAGGCCAACATATCATTTGCCTTCTTTACTGCCCGTTGCACCTGTAAGCTTCTCTTCAGCAACTGGTCCATAAAGACAGCCAGGTCCCACTGCATACTCCTCCCTCCCAATTTATAGCCATTCAGGTAGTAATCTGCCTTCTTGCTTTCTCTTCCAAAGTGAATAACCTCACAAGTATCAAAATTATACGGCATGTGCCATTGATTTAGCCACTTATCCAACCTGTCCAGATGATGCTGAAGGATCTTTACATCCTTGTCACAGTTCACCTTCCCATTCAACTTGGTATCATCTGCAGACTTTGAGATGTTACATTTTGTTCCTGTATCCAAATTATTAATATGTGCTGTGAATAGCTGCAGTCCCAGCACGAATCCCTGTGACACCCCACTAGTTACTGCCTGCCAACTTGAAAAGGACCCATTAATTCCTACTATTTCTTTCCTCTCTGCCAACCAGTCTTCTATCCATCTCAATACACTTTCCCTAACCTCATGTGCTTTAGTTGCAGGCGGCATGGTGGCTCAGTGGTCAGCACTGCAGCCTCACAGCGCCAGGGACCCGGGTTCAATTCCAGCCTCGGGCAACTGTCTGTGCGGAGTTTGCACATTCTCCCCGTGTCTGCCTGGGTTTCCTCTGGGTGCTGCGGTTTCCTCCCACAATCCAAAGATGTGCAGGCTTGGTGGATTGGCCATGCTAAATTGCCCATAGTGTTCAGGGGTGTGTGGGTTATAGGGGGATGGATCTGGGTGGGATGCTCCAAAGGGCAGTGTGGACTTGTTGGGCTGAAGAGCCTGTTTCCACACTGTAGGGAATCTAATCTAATCTAAAAAAACTTGCATGATGATCTCTTAAACAGGACTTTGTCAAATGCTTTCTGAAAGTCCAAATATACACCATCAATGGGATCCCTCTTGTCAACTGTACTGGTTACATCCTCAGAGAATTCCAACAGAATTTTCAAGCACAACTTTCCCAGCATAAATCCATGGTGACTCTGTCGGATCCTGCCACTGCTTTCTAAATGCTTGGTTATAAAGTCCTTAATCATGGATTTGAGAATTTTCCCCACTACTGACGTTAGGCTTACTGCTCTAAAATTCACTGTTTTCTCTCTAACTCCCTTTTTGTACACTGGAGTGACATTAGCTGCCCTCCAGTCTGCAGGGACTGTTCCAGAGTCTATAGAATCATAGAAGATGACCATCAATGCATCCATTATTTCTACAGCAACTGCCCTAAGTACTCTGGGATGTAGATTTATCAGGCCCAGGCGACTTATCCACCTTCAATCTCATCAATTTTCCCAAAACCATTGTCTGATTTGAAAGGTATCAGCTATGAAAGGTGATCAGACAAACTTGGGTTTGTTTCTACTTGAATGTCGTATGCTAAGAGATGGCCTGATAGAAGTTTACAAAATTAGGACAGCATAGACAGAATGAACACATCATGACAGATATATGAATAAGCAGGGAATGAGCAATACAGAATTGTGTAGAAGTGGAAGTTTTTTTGCTTAGAAATGCAATATGTGTTGGCACAGGCTTGGTGGGCAGAAAGGCCTGTTCCTGTGCTGTACTATTCTTTGTTCATTATGGCACTACTCAACCTTGTCTTCTAAAGTGAAAAAAGGCGGTTCAATTCATAGTTCTGGTGTCATCCTCAGTTATATTTTCATGTTACAAATCTAGTGTGTTAAGTAGCTTCACACTTTGGTTGACGAGGCTTTGCTTGATTGTAAATCAAAATTGTGCTGTTAAAGAAACCCATTGATAGATTCTTTTTTAAAAAATCTCATAAAGAGAAAGCATACAATTGGCTACAACAGGAACTAGGTAAAACAATTAGATTTACTTGTGAGCCTGAAATAGTGGAATGAGAGAAAGTAAGTACACTCCTCTCATCTCAGTCATAACAATGCAAGTTTTCCTTTTCATTTATCAGTACAGTTGAGAGTTATGAAAATACTGGTGAAGTGGATTGAAAAATATGTTAATAAAACCAATGTGAATATAATTCAGTATTGAATTTGAAGTTTTATCCTTATTTTGTAACATTCACTTATTTTTTACAATTGATCTGAGTCACAAACTCTGCTTTATTGTAAAAGACTGAAATTTTATATTGCCATGAGCAACAACAGGAGAGAATGTTTATTCATGAGTTATGTCAGAACTACTACTGTGTCATGACAGAAGAATAGGAAGATGATAATGTTTAACAGTTTGAAAAACCTAAATCAACTTCCCAGCCAAAGGCCACTGGCACAGGTGGATTAACTAATAGTTGTGATCGAGAAGCTGACTGGAAAAGTACTCAAAAACTGGGGCCAATTGGGGAAATTGTGCTGAACTAAGGACTGATTTATATTGCACGATCTGTTCAGAGATGGTGAAACACACCACTGGGGCAAGGGGGACTTGAAACCTGGGCCACTCGTTTCAAACACAGGCCCCCCATCAATTGCACACTAGCGCAGTAAAACATCAGAGGGTAGACAAATCCTACAGGAATAAACAATTAAAGATGCATATTTTTAAAGCTGATAAAATGTTCAATGACTGAATGCTTCTGACTTTGACAACTCAGCAAATCAACTTCACGTATCGACAACAGTATTAGGAAATCATAAAAAGTTGACACAAAACTTGAGACAACACGAAGCCACATGATTCATATAGGACAGTACTTCAAAACCAAAGTAATTGATTTAAAAAAAAATTCAGGATTTCCTGAGGACATAAAAAATGCTATCAAGTTGAAAATTCTGTCATCCCTTAACCTTTTAAGCAAAAGGCAACGGAACGCATGCCATATGAATTACTGATATTTATTGGAATAAATGTTAGACAATAAACCAAGAGTTTGTGTGTAAAATCTGCAAGGTTAACACATTTCTCCTCTCAAATTTAAGAATGCACTGCATGGGCAATCTGATTTCTACCACTCCACTACAAAGGAATTTAGTTAAATACAAAATACTTATTTTGTAACAAGGAAAAAACAGCACTAACCTTTAACTGTAGGCAAAGAACTGTGCTGGCCGCCTCCAGGCTCAATGGAGCTGAGTGGATCAGACTGCTGAGCTTCATCTAGAAGTAAAATTATTGATCATAAAAAACTATGACAATTCTATTATACAGATCAAAATGCTGTTGTTCTCCCTAGTGGTTCAGTAAATTTTGTGAATATTGTCAATGGGGACATTACATTCAATCTTAATCTAATCCTAGTTGGAAGAAATCATTTGTTGAATGGAAGCAAGAATACAATTTGGTTTGGATGTGATGTAGCTCTTGATCATCAATATTCACTCTCAGGGTACAGTAAAACCCTGTCAAGGGTGTGAATAAGGCACACTGTAATTCAAATGTACAACACACAAGAAATAAAGCAATGATGGTACATTTCTTTTCTCCTGTGATTGTAGCTAGAAAAATATGACTTGAATGTGCAACATAAAAATGACAGATGAGTGAACAAAAGCATGCTTATGAATTTGCAGTCTCACAATAATTTACATACACTAGATGTGAGATTGCTCACTGAGCTGGAAGGTTAGTTTTCAGACATTTCACCACTTTTTTTAATTTGAAAAAATATACTTTATTCATAAGATGTACAAAAAATAAAACATATTTATACACCTACCCAGTCATGCAAGCCACTCTCGGTTACCCAGGGGATACATACATCAACTAAAGGAAAAAAACAAAGAAGAAAAAAAAAACAAAGCAAAGAAAATACCCCGGCAGTTGTCACCCCACACAGTCCCACTTGGCCCCCTGACCAGTTGGGGAAGGCGCCAGCTGGGCCCAGTTACCAGATAGGGCCCTTTTTCCTATTCTGGATGAGGGGTTTCATACTGTGGTCTTTCCCCACCGCGCCTTGGCGGCAGCTGCCCCAAGCTTTAGCGCGTCCCTCAGCACGTAGTCCTGGACCTTGGAGTGCGCAGGTCTGCAACATTTGGTCGGGGTCATTTCTTTCAGCTGGCAGACCAGCAGGTTGCGGGTAGACCAAAGAGCGTCGTTCACCGCATGGATGGTCCTCCAGGCGCAGTTGACGTTGGTCTCGGTGTGCGCCCTGGGAAACAGCCCGTACAGCACGGAGTCCCGCGTCACGGAGCTGCTTGGGACGAACCTCAACAAATACCACTGCATCCCCCTCCAGACCTCCTGCGCATAGGCACACTCCAGAAGGAGGTGATCGACAGTCTCGTCCCCGCCACAGCCACCTCGGGGGCAGCGTGCGGTGGCGCAGAGATTCCGGGTATGCATAAAGGATCTCACTGGCAGAGCCCCTCTCACCGCCAGCCAAGCAACATCCTTGTGCTTGTTTGAAAGTTCTGGCGATGAGACATTCTGCCAAACGACTTTGGCAGTCTGTGTGGGGAACCACACGATGGGATCCACCCTCTCCTTTTCCCGAAGGGTCTTGAGGATACTACGTGCTGACCACTGCCTGACGGCCTTGCGGTCAAAGGTGTTTCCTTTCAAAAATTTCTCCACGAGCGACAGGTGGTACGGAACGGTCCAACTACTCGGAGCGTTCCACGGCAACGAGGCCAGGCCCATCCTTCGCAACACCGGGGACAGGTAGAACCTCAATAAGTAGTGACACTTGGTGTTTGCGTATGGAGGATCTACGCACAGCTTGACGCAGCCGCACACAAAGGTAGCCGTCAGGGCGAGGGTGGCGTTCGGTACGCCCTTTCCCCCATTTTCCAGGTCTTTGTACATGGTGTCCCTGCGGACCCGGTCCATCCTCGACCCCCAAATGAAGTGGAAGATCGCCCGGGTGACCGCAGCGGCACAGGTCCATGGAATAGGCCAGGCCTGCGCCACATACGACAGTACCGAATGCCCCTCGCACCTGACAACCAGGTTCTTACCCGCAATGGAGAGGGACCGGAGCAACCAACTGCCCAGCTTCTGCTTCAATTTGGTGATACGCTCCTCCCAAGTCTTAGTGCACGCCCCAGCTCCACCGAACCAAACAGCAAGCATCTTCAGGTAGTCTGTCCTGACGGCGAAGGGGATGAAGGAGCGGTCGTCCCACTTGCCAAAGAACATGACCTCGCTCTTACCCCTATTGACTTTGGCACCCGAGGCCAGTTCAAACTGGCCGCAGATGTCCAATAGTCTACTCACCGACCAACGATCGGTGCAGAAGACGGCGACATTGTCCATGTACAGGGAGGTCTTGACCTGAAGGCCTCCACTGCCTGGGATAGTCACGCCCTTCAGGATCACGTCCTTCCTGATGGATGTGGCGAAGGGCTCCACACAGCACATGAACAAGGCAGGAGAGAGCCGGCAGCCCTGCCTGACTACAGACCTAACGGGAAAACTGTCCGATTCCCACCCGTTGATCGAGACTGCGCTAACGATGTTGGCGTAGAGCAGCCGGATCCAATTGCGGATGCCCTCCCCGAACCCCAATTGGAGAGGACGTGCCTCATGTAAGCATGAGATACCCTGTCGAAGGCCTTCTCCTGGTCCAGCCTGACGAGGCAGGTGTCCAACCGCCTGTCCTGTACGTAGGCGATCGTATCCCTGATGAGCGCGAGGCTCGCAGCGATCTTCCTGCCCGGCACAGCACAGGTTTGGTCAGGGTGAATCACCGACTCCAGGACAGACCTGACCCGGTTGGCTATGACCTTGGCCAGGATTTTGTAGTCCATGTTCAAGAGTGAAATGGGACGCCAATTCTTAATTTCTTCCCTCTCCCCCTCCCCTTTTCTAAATGAGGGTGATGATGCCCTTCCTCATGGACTTGCACATTTCCCCTGCCCGAAGTGCACTATCGTACACCTCCAGCAGGTCCTGGCCAACCAGGTCCCACAGAGCGGAATACAGCTCGACCGGTAAGCCGTCGCTCCCAGGAGTCCTATTCCTCACCAAGGACTTGAGGACTCTGGTCAGCTCGTCCAGGGATATCGGCCGGTCCAGCCACTCCCTCGTGCTGTCGTCTAAGACCTCCGTGATAAACGACAGGAACGACTTGGAGAACAACTGTCCGTGGGCTTCGTGTCATACAGTCTGGCATAGAAGGATCTGCTGATCCTCAAAATGCCGGGTCGAGACGACGTCACCGAGCCGTCGTCCTCCTTCAGCTGGCTACGCACAGAGCTCTCTTTGTGCACCTTCTGAAAGAAGAAACGCGAGCACGTCTTGTCCTGCTCCACGGAGCGGACCCTGGACCGGAAGATTATCCTGGAGGACTCCGCAGCGAAGGGGATTCTGACGAAGGGGATTCGGAGAGGGCCCGCCCGAAGCAGAAGTTAAAGATCTCAAGGGACAAGGAAAGCAGCACCACGCTTCCAGGTGACGAGAGGCGTCCTGAGGCTCCCTCTGACACCCAGTCACGTGCCGCTGGGGCACTGGAGGGCCCCCCAGAACTTCCAGGCGGGAAGGAGGAAACAGTGCATCCCCAGCCTGACCCAGAGCCGGACTCCTGCCTCCGTACCCCCGATGGGGGGGAATGCCACCCGGAAGGCAGCACGGACAGTTTCCTCAGCCCGGAGAGCGTCCAGCAGTTAGCCCGGGCAAGGGGCATGAAGGGACAGATGGAGGGGCTGGACCTTGGACTTGGGGAGGGTACTGCGGTCACTGCCCACAATGGGGGTACGAGTTGCGAGCATTAATGTGCGCAGTGTCAAGTCCACCGCAAGATGTGTATCCACGTTGGCCTACCTGACCACCATCAAGGCGGACCTCCTGTTTCTGCAGGAGTGCGGGATACCGCACCTCGGCAGGTACGGGAAATGGTCCGGCGCCTGGACCTGTGGGCCTTCGATCTGGTCGGGGGGTAACGACTGTCGCTCCTCGGGCCTGGCTATTCTGCTGCGGGGGCGCAACATCACCATCTCTCAAGTTCAGGAGGTGGTGGGGGGGGTGCCTCCTAGTGGCTGACATCACCTACAGGAACGCTCCCCTGAGGCTGATTAACGTGTATGCCCCAGCAGTACGGAGTGAGCGGTTGGCCGTCCTGCAGCGGTTTCCACCCCTGCTGGCTACGTCCAGGCTGGTCATCCTGGGCGGAGACTTCAACTGCATCATCCATGCAGATGGAAGATCCGGCGTGGGGACAGCGGGTGGGGGGAGTCAACTGGCCGTCACATCCAGATTCCTGATGGGCATGGTGAAGGACGCCAAGCTGCTCGACGTCTTCAGCACCCCTGCAGACCGAGCGCAGCGGAGGTACACCTGGTCGCGGCCAGACGGGTCTATTCGCTCAAGGATAGACTTCCTGTTTGTGTCACGGGCGTTCTCGGTCAGGTGCACTGGCGTCGAGCTGGTGTTCTTCCCTGACCACTGCCTCCTGCTGGCCAACTGTCACTTACAGGATGACCAGCTGGCCGGCAAGGGGACGTGGAAGCTCAACACGACTCTGTTGACCCCATAGAACGTTGAGGAGCTTAAGAGGGAGTACGCCGGTTGGAGAACCGTGAAACCCCTCTTTGAGTCTCCGGGCGACTGGTGGGAGACGGTGAAGGAGAACATCAAGAGGTTCTTTGTCCTCATGGGTGTTCGGAAGGCAGGAGTGAGGCGGGGAAAGCTGTTGCGACTCCAGAAAAGGGTGCAGACCCTGCTCCTTCTGCAGTTGATGGGGGTCGATGTCACGGAAGGCCTCCGCGAGGTGAGGGGCCAGCAAGCCTCGCTCTTCGCCGCGGAGTCCTCCAGGATAATCTTCCGGTCCAGGGTCCGCTCCGTGGAGCAGGACAAGACATGCTCGCGTTTCTTCTTTCAGAAGGTGCACAAAGAGAGCTCTGTGCTTAGCGGCTGAAGGAGGACGACGGCTCGGTGACGTCGTCTCGGCCCGGCATTTTGAGGATCAGCAGATTCTTCTATGCTGGACTGTAGGACCCGAAGCCCACGGACAGCACGGCCTCCAAGTCGTTCCTGTCATCTATCACGGAGGTCTTAGATGACGGCACGAGGGGATGGCTGGACCGGCCGATATCCCTGGACGAGCTGACCAGAGTCCTCAAGTCCTTGGTGAGGAATAGGACTCTCGGGAGCGACGGCTTACCGGTCGAGCTGTATTCCGCTCTGTGGGACCTGGTCGACCAGGACCTGCTGGAGGTGTACGATAGTGCACTTCGGGCAGGGGAAATGTGCAAGTCCATGAGGAAGGGCATCATCACCCTCATTTAGAAAAGGGGAGGGGGAGAGGGAAGAAATTAAGAATTGGCGTCCCATTTCACTCTTGAACATGGACTACAAAATCCTGGCCAAGGTCATAGCCAACCGGGTCAGGTCTGTCCTGGAGTCGGTGATTCACCCTGACCAAACCTGTGCTGTGCCAGGCAGGAAGATCGCTGCGAGCCTCGCGCTCATCAGGGATACGATCGCCTACGTACAGGACAGGCGGGTGGACACCTGCCTCGTCAGGCTGGACCAGGAGAAGGCCTTCGACAGGGTATCTCATGCTTACATGAGGGACGTCCTCTCCAAATTGGGGTTCGGGGAGGGCATCCGCAATTGGATCCAGCTGCTCTACACCAACATCGTTAGCGCAGTCTCGATCAACGGGTGGGAATCGGACAGTTTTCCCGTCAGATCTGGAGTCAGGCAGGGCTGCCCGCTCTCTCCTGCCTTGTTCGTGTGCTGTGTGGAGCCCTTCGCCGCATCCATCATGAAGGATGTGAGCCTGAAGGGCGTGACTATCTCAGGCAGCGGAGGCCTTCAGGTCAAGACCTCCCTGTACGTGGACAATGTCGCCGTCTTCTGCACCGATCGTCGGTCGGTGAGTAGGCTGTTGGACGTCTGCGGCCAGTTTGAACTGGCTTCGGGTGGCAAAGTCAATAGGGGTAAGAGCGAGGCCATATTCTTTGGGAACTGGGATGACCGCTCCTTCATCCCCTTCACCGTCAGGACAGACTACCTGGGTGTTTGGTTCGGTGGAGCTGGGGCGTGCACTAAGACTTGGGAGGAGCGAATCACCAATTTGAAGCAGAAGCTGGGCAGTTGGGTGCTCCGGTCCCTCTCCATTGCGGGCAAGAACCTGGTTGTCAGGTGTGAGGGGCTTTTGGTACTGTTGTATGTGGCGCAGGCCTGGCCTATTCCGTTGACCTGCGTCGCTGCGGTCACCTGGGCCATCTTCCACTTCATTTGGGGGTCGAGGATGGACCGGGTCCACAGGGACACCATGTACAAAGACCTGGAAAATGGCGGGGGAAAAGGGCTTACCCAACGTCACCCTCGCCCTGACGACTACCTTTGTGTGCGGCTGCATCAAGCTGTGCGTAGATCCTCCGTACGCAAACACCAAGTGTCACTACTTACTGAGGTTCTACCTGTCCCCGGTGTTGCGAAGGATGGGCCTGGCCTCGTTGCCGTGGAACGCTCCGAGTAGTTGGACTGTTCCGTACCACCTGTCGTTCGTGGAGAAATTTTTGAAGGGAAACACCTTTTTTACCACAAGGCCTTCAGGCAGCGGTCAGCACGTAGTATCCTCGAGACCCTTCGGGAAAAGGAGAGGGTGGATCCCATCGTGTCGTTCCCCACGCAGACTGCCAAAATCATTTGCCAGAATGCCTGATCGGCAGAACTTTCAAACAAGCACAAGGATGTTGCTTGGCTGGCGGTGAGAGGGGCTCTGCCAGTGAGATCCTTTATGCATACCCGGAATCTCTGCGCCAGCGCACGCTGCCCTCGAAGCGGCCGCAGGGAGGACGAGACTGTCGATCACCTCCTTCTGGAGGGGGATGCAGTGGTATTTGTCGAGGTTCGTCCCGAGCAGCTCCGTGACGTGGGAGTCCATGCTCTGCGGGCTGTTTCCCGGGACGCACACCGAGACAAACATCAACTGTGCCTGGAGGACCATCAATGCGGTGAAAGACGCTCTTTGGTTTGCCCGCAGATGGTCTGCCAGCTGAACGAACTGACCCCGACCGAGTGTTGCAGACTGGCGCACTCCAAGGTCCAGGACTACGTGTTGAGTGACGCGCTAAAGCTTGGGGCAGCCACCGCCAAGGCGCGGTGGGGAAAGACCACCATACGAAACCCCTCGTCCAGAATGGAAAAAAGGGCCCTATCTGGTAACTGGGCCCAGCTGGCACCTTCCCCAACTGGTCAGGCGGCCAACGGGGACTGTGCGGGGTGACGACTGCTGGGGTATTTTCTTTGCTTTGTTTTTTTTTCCTTTAGTTGGTGTACGTAACCCCTGCGTAACCCAGAGCGGCTTGCATGACTGGGTCGGTGTATAAATATGTTTTTTTGTACATCTTATGAATAAAGTATATTTTTTCTAATTTAAAAAAAGTGACGAAACGTCTGAAAACTAACCTTGCAGCTCAGTGAGCAAACTCACATCCAGAACCCCAACCTGAGCTACAAATCTTCTCAAAACTCACTAATACACATGCATATAATTTTTACATTTAATTTCAAGATCTGTCTAAAATTATGGTAGCTCACCTTTAGAATCACCATAGTGGATAACATGTCAACAGATGAACATCCTTCAAAATTAATTTTAGTTGACACAAGCATTTAAAATACTATATCAATACTTGCTTCCTTGTTCAATGTGCTTTGTCTTCAAACGTTTACAATCCCCTATGCTTTTCAACTTTAGCTGTAGTTTATTATGAATACTGAACAAAACTGCAAACCAGTGTTGCTATTACATGTAACATAATAAATTTCAATCATTAAATGCAAGGCATATAACTTATGAATAGCACCCGATCCTTACTTCAGACTTTTTTTCCATCATATTTATATTTATGTACATAATGGAAATTCAAAACCAAGTTCCTTGTTTTGAGGAAAAGAAAAAAATAAACGTTTAAAATTGTCCATCCTATTTCAATTTTATTTCTACTGTGAAATCAGTATCTGAGAATATTAAAAGTTGTATCAATTCAACGTTATTAATGCAAAAATAAATATTGAGCTACTCTTCCACAATGCTAATCATCCCTGCTCGTTATGAACATGGTCATTCTTAATACAAGAGCCTCGACAGTGGGTACTGACAACTTTTTTTGGTTAATAACTGCTGCCCTGGCCAGACACATCCACATTCCGTGAATGACCAAAAAGAACATCCTGCTCCACGTACCCGTACCACCCTCCAACACAAAACATAAAACACAAATGGTATCATAACACTGCAACCTAACCACTGCATACAGCCATCATTAACAGTCCTTCCTTGGAACTTTAGAAATGTTGATTCTCATGTCCAAACAATTTTCTGTTAGGTGTTCACAGATTAGCAATCTGACATGTATGATGCCTTCACTGAATTGGCTGTAGAATTGCTGCCTGCACAGTGTAAGCCTTATGGCTGAAGTATTATGATCTAGATTGGAGGAATGTACTCTCTTCAATTAATTCCATTACTCCACGGATTACAATGTGAAGTTAATTGTTTTAATTGTTCCTAATGTGGTCAACTGTATGCTTTCTCTAAATCAAGCTTCTTTAATGAACAAAAATATTGATAATTACAAAACAAAACATATTCAATTAAATTGGTTACCAAATTAATTTATAACATGAAAAATTGAATATTTAGATTAGATTCCCTACAGTGTGGAGACAGGCCCTTTGGCCCAACAAGTCCACACTGCCCCTTGAAGCATCCCACCCAGACCCATCCGCTGTAACCCACACGCCCCTGAACACTACAGGCAATTTAGCATGGCCAATCCACCTAGCCTGCACATCTTTGGACTGTGGGAGGAAACCGGAGCACCCGGATGAAACCCACGCAGACATGGGGAGAATGTGCAAATTCCACACAGGCAGTCGTCCGAGGCTGGAATTGAACCCCGGTCCCTGGCGCTGTGAGGCTGTAGTGCTAACCACTGAGCCACAGTGCCGCCCAACTTAACCCCCTAAATAACCCTTAAATCACAACCATGGCAGAAATTGGGTAAATGGGGAGGGAAACACCTTTGGTATTTAAGTCTTTGTCATTGAAGTGGAGGTGCCAGTGATTGGACTGGGGTGGGCAAAGTCAGAAATCACACAACACTAGGTTATAGTCCAACAGGTTTATTTGAAATCTCAAGCTTTCAGAGCATAGCCCTTTGTCAAATGAAGTGTGCAGAAGCACACACAGAACATAGAATTTATGGGCAGAGAGAGATCAAGGGTAGAGAGATCAAAAGATCAAAGAAATTGTGTTAATGGAGTGCTGAATAATAAGTCCCTGCAGGTGATCCGTAGTATTAGACAGCATGAGTAAAGCATCAACAGCTGAATATCAAGTGAGTGATGACCTATAATCCACTGAATAATAAGTTCCTGTAGGTGATCTGAAGTGTTAGACAGTGTGAGTAAAGGTCATTCCTTCGCTTATTATTCAGCTGTTGACAGTTTACTTTCATCATCTAACATTTCAGATTACCTGCAGGGACTTATTATTCAGCACTCCACTCATACCATTTGGTATTTTGATCTTTCTGCCCTTAATGCCTCTCTGCCCATAAATTCTGTGCTCTATGACATCTCTCACTTCACCTGATGAAGGGGCTATGCTCTGAAAGCTTGTGACCTGAAATAAACCTGTTGAACTATAGCTTGGTGTTGTGTGACTTCTGACTTTGTTACTGAAGGCAAAAAGGATAACGTCTGGAACATTTGAGTGACCTCATTGATCTAGGTTGATCTAGCATCTGGTATATATAGACGGGTGTCAAAAAACATAGGCAAATACCCTGGGGACATTTGTCCCAAGATGTAGCTTACCTCGGAAATACAATATTAAAAAGCATTTAAAGATGACAATCGAGAATTAGGAGAGCTGATAAGTTAGGCAGAATTTTCTTAACAGATTTCTTCCCCAGATGAAAATCCGAAGTTATTTCCAAGCCTACAAACTCAAACAGAACAGTCTTAAAACTCAGTCCTAAAACAATCAGTGTTTTCCTGAAATGAGTTCAAGCAACTAACATTGGCAATTGACTGGAATAATGTGGTTTCTAAGAAATGCGTTGTTAAGAAAGAAAATTTCACTGTCCTTTCATTGGCCTCTCTAAAAATCATAATCGAGGTATCTTCACACTTCTTTAAATTCAAAGTGCTCAAAATTTAAATATGAAGACAACATGCAGATCACATGACTTTAGAGACCAGGAAGACTTTTGATATGACTGTGTTTCAATCCATTCAACCTTCTTTCTCTCCCTGTACCCTAATATCTACTTTCTGCTCTTTTACTTGACAGCAGCTGTTCATGTATAAAAAGGTTCTTTAAGGTAATAAAATGCCCAAAACCACACGAGCATTATAAAACAAACTGTCTGCTCAAGGCAAAGGAGATATTAGATTATGAAGATGAAAGTTATAATTTAAGGACTCTCCTACAGTACGAAAGTAAGGTGGAGTAGAGAGGGTGATCCAGAACCTACGGCCCAGGCCACCAAAAACACAATGATATAACAATGGAGCAATTAAAAATTAGGAAATTCTAAAGTGACCAGAATTATTGGAATGCGGATACTTTGAAAGACTTTTGGGCTGGAGGAGGTCACAGAGAAATGGAGGAATTAAAAATGAGAACGAGAATTTTAAAATTAAGGCTCCATTCTACTGTTTATACTTCTCCCTCAAATGCACATTTGAATTAATGGCAAAGTCATCTGGTACATGGTCCTGGAGCAAATTCTCTTTCCTGGAATTCTTTATCATTTAACTGTATTTTACAACATAGCATCTGGTCACTTTGCTCACCAAAATTTGAACAACTGTAAACATAATATGATGCAAATATTTAATTCCCTTTCAAAAACATGAACACTGTTTTAACAATTATCTGTGGTAGAGAATTTCATATATTGTTACATTGACTGTGAAGAGCTACCAACTAATTAGCCAAGAACCATTTGTGTAGATGTTCCAGTTCTATCACATTACAGCTGCACCAAGGGTCGCATTTTTTTTGTGCATCATACATCAGTCAAAGCAAATCTATAGCCAGGCATCATGGCAAACTAGAATTAAACAAAAGAGCTCTGATCTGAGCTAAAGGTATGATTACTTTAAACATCTAGGAACCAAAGCCAGAGTACATAAATTAGTCTGACCATCATTGTGCCAAAAACTTATTTATAATAACTATAATTCTGTGTCACCTTTTAACAACTGCATAAACAATAGGAACATGGTTATCCCATTAAGCTACTCAAGCCACATCTAAGTAGAACATCACAAACATGTAAACTGCATTTACTGACATTAGATCCATTTCCCTTTCCCACAAAAATCTATTGATCGCACACTTGAAAGTTTCAGAAGACAGCATGTCACAACATTTTGCAGATGAAAATTCCAAATTTTCACCAAACTTGGAGTGAAATCAGGAAATTTGTTTTCACACAATCAGAAACAATCTATCATAATTTAGCTGTCCATAATCTGAAGACTTATTCTTAGCCATGGCATTGAAATGCAATGCTGTGTACGCTTTAATGCCAAGCACTATCACCTTGCAGCTGGGATAGCATTCCCTTTTCACGGCTGGGTGTATGGGCCTATTTATTTACAGTTACACTGTAAAACTACTACCGAATCTTAATGAGAGGATTCTCGAGTCTTAAAGAGATACAGTATATTGCATGATACGAATGTAATTTGTATCTGATTACTAAGTTACACATTGTAACCAAGGCAAATAAACACAAAGTGCTGTAGGTACTGGAGATCTGAAATAATAAATTGCTGGAGAAACTCGACAGGATGACAGCATCTGTGAAAGAACAATAAGTTAATGTTCATTCCAATACGATTCATTCATGAACTTCAGGTCTCAGCATTGAATTCAACAAGTTCAGTACATGAATAATGTGCTCCATTTTGATTACACCTCTTCCCACTCCAAAGCTACTATCTTTTTTGCATGGACTTGCTCTCAGCAAAGCTGATCCATTTATCGCTATTCATGATCTGTATCTCTCTTCTAATAACATTAATACTCCTTTGGCCTTTTACTTTGGACACTCTTCCATCTGCTCCCCCTCTTCCTTTGCCAACTGCATAGACACCCCAATTCTGCAGCCCTCTTCGGCTCCAATTAATGAATATCGGACTCAAAATGTTGTCTAGGATTAGTCATCTTTCAGCTAGTTGATTTGATACCAAGTCGGTGCCTGGAGCTCTTTCAACTGTGTTTTTACAAGCTGCCACTTAGATAATCTGTCCAACTGTTTCAATTTGACAGAGGTTACTTTACATTCAAAGTGTGCTGTTTATTGCTCAATGTTTGATCATGGAATTAAAAGATCATATTCCAACAAAACTGATATTTTTGCAGGCGTATAATGAATTTCTTCTCTTTGTTCTCTATATTTTCAGTCTCTTAAATTAGTCAACCTTCTAATGATACAAAAATATTTTGGCCTCCGTAAAAAGAGTTGAGTATTTCTTGAACTGGGGAGGAAAAATAAAGTTGCCAAATTGTTTTTGATTTAAGACTAATTTAACATTGACCAAAAAGTGATGCTGTATTTATCAAAGTGACTGCTGAATCACTCCAATGAAAATATACTGTTTAACAAAAATAAAGAGTATTATATTTATGTGGAATGCATGACAGAAATGATGGGCTCACCAGGAAATAACACCATCCAAAAATTCAGTTAAGCTGACTAGCCAGACAGCAGCATATAAACGCACCAGTTTAAAAATAAAGTCAAGCTTATTGGTCTGTTTTTCATAACAACCACTGCTTCAAGATTTGTAAACTGTCGCAAAAATCGAGTCTAATACCTTTAAAAAATAAAGTGGAACACTACTGCTGCATTTCTCTGACCATTTTTACATGCAGATGGGTATGGATCTGTAGCAGTATTAATACAGCATCTCAGAAGGCAACAGTATGTATTAAAACTTAACAAGGCTATTACACTTTCTCCAGGAGGCTTTCTTAACCTAGTTTCTGAAGAATTCCTTCTGAAGCCAGACAAGGAGAATGTGTTAATTTAGTCCATTAATACTGCTGCTTATTCTCTGCCTTGTGTTCAGTACAGTCCAGCCTGTTTAATTTTAACTTAGTGGAAGTGTATACCATTCTTCCAACCTTTTCCACCCTTTACATCAATCATTATATATTCAGTTACAATTCAACAGGGACTAACTTGCTTCTAGTACATCTTGTCCATGAATACCTTGCATCATGGTGAGGCTGTTTAGCAGGGTATCAATGTAAGTAAGGTTCATTTCTATTTTCTGTTGCAATTTCAATGTATAGGAAATAAGAGTGAGAATGCTGCCAATTTCCATTCCATCCCATCCCTAATAGCCTGGGCGTCAAAATCAAGAATCTTCACACCTCCAATTACTGTAGCTGAGATTATATTAATCAATGCAAAACAGAAGCCTTGGCTGATTACAAGTAAGGCACAGTAGGAAGCAGTAGAAAAGGAAACCAGAATTGCGAAATGAATTTAAATTATAGCGGATTCACAGATTTCAGTGAACAGAAATGATTGGATAAATTAGACAAGAAATATGTCAGTTAACTAACATTTGCAGGCTGATTCATAATCATAGCAGAAATATGGACATGGGTAACAAAGTATAGTTTTCAGCAATAATTATGAGTGACTTTAATCTTCATTTTGATTGACTTGATCAAATTGGAAATGGTAGCTATAACAATGAATTCACAGAGTGCATTAGGGATAGTTTCCTACAGGAATATGGAGCCAACCAGGGAGAAAACTATCTCAGATATGGTAATGAGTAAATGATCTTTGTAATGATACTATTGTTTTAAGAGGTGTATTTGTCCTTTCTTTTGAAGACAGGTTTTAAGACAGAGATATAAAGCTGTCTATTTGAATCCAATGAAGTAAACAGCTTGTGAGATCTTGAGGTTTTCTTAATGTTTGGACAATAGAAGCAGCCTGAATGGGTAGGATCAAGCTCCTACAGAGCCAGGACTTTTAGTTTTAGTTTTTCACAACCATCTGCTCAGGTCTTGGTAGAAGCTGAATTTGGAAGCTGCTGAATATCTCTCCCTGCTACTGTCTGTTAGAGATTTCTCTTGATAATTTTTCTTCCTAGACTGGATAATTGCCAGTGAGTCAATCTATTTGTTGGTGTTGGGGCTGTGTTTATGGGATATTACTATATGGAACAGTTACTGTTCAGTTGTTAAATAACTATTATTTTGTAAAGTTTTCCAGTGGAGTTGTTACTTCAATTACTTCTGTCTTTCATTGAATTTTAACTATAGTTTGTGAATAAGGTATGTTTGGCTTCAAATCTGGTAGTTGGACAAACTGAATTGCATCCTGAACGCAATGCCTGGCATTTGCCTTTAAAATAAGAAAACGTTTGGTCGGGGAAACCTTCTTAATACCTTTTGAGGGGTGTGGTCTGATCCATAAACCTTCAGTTGTAGATCCCCTAGAATGAGTGATCATAACATGATAGAATTTAATAAGTCAGTTTGAGAGTGAGTAAATTCGGTCAGAAATAAAGGGAATTACAATAACATGAGGGTAGAGTTACCTAAAGTGAACTGGGTGGACAGATAAGCAAGAATGACAGTAAACAAGCAGTGGCAGATAATTAAGGAGATAATTCATGACTCTCAGCAAAAGTACATCCTAGTACAATACTTACAATATATATTAATAACTTGGAGGAAGGAAGCAAATGTACTATAGCAAAGTTTGCAGTTGACATAAAAATAGGTGGTAAGGGAGCTTGCGAGGAGGATACAAATTATTTTACAGAGAAATATTGATTGGTTAAGTAAGTGGACAAAATGTTGGCAAATGGAGTATAATGAGGGAAAATGTATGAATTTTCAAAAGTTGTTCATTTTGGAAGGGAGAACAAAATAAAAGAATGTTATTTAAGTGGAGAAAAACTACTGAAAGCTGCAACATCAAGAGATTTTGTAGGTACTTGTAGGTGAGACACAGAAAAGTTAGCACACAGGTGCAGCGGGTATTCAGGAAGGCTAAATGGAATGTTGGCCGTATATTCAAAGGGATTGGAGCAGAAGAGGCAGGGTGTCTATGCAACTGTACAAGGTGCTGGTGAGACCACATTTGGAGTACTATGAGCAATTTTGGTCCCCTTATTTAAGGAAAGATATCATTTCACTGGGGGCAGTTCACTAAGATGATTCCTGGCACGGAAGGAATGTCTAATGAGCAAAGGCAAAACATGTTGGAACTCTGCTTACTGCAGTTTAGAAGCATGAGAGGTAATTTCAGTGAAACATCTAGGATTCTTAAAGGGTTTGCTGAGATGCTAAGATGCTGAAATGCTGAGAGGTTTCCCCTCATAGAAGAGTATAGGACCAGAGGGCATACTTTCAGAATAAATGGGCACAAATTTAAGTCTAAGAAAAGGAATTCCTTTTCTCAGAAGATTGAGTGTCTATTGAATTCCTTGCCACAGCGATCTGTGGGAACATAGTCTATGTGTATATTTACAGCTGAGATAGACAGATTCTTCATCTGCCAGGGAATCAATGGCTACAGGGAAAATGCCAGAAAATGAATCTCAGGAATGATAGTACTAGCCATTATCCCAAAGAATGGTGGAGCAGGTTTGAGGGGCCGAATGACCCATTCCTGTTCCTACTTCTTATAATATAAGCCCAATAGGGTGATAACACCTTGGTGCCAGATGGCATAGGCACACAATTTTTTAGTATCAAATGCTTCCATTATAAAAAATACTCTACTGTCGCTGTTTCAACTTTCAGATGCATGTCTCACTTAATGTCACAATATGGATGTGACACTTAGATGTTCATGCTTCCTCAAAGCTTTTAAAAAGCTATGAAACAGATCTGTGTGGAACTGCTCAGTGGGTAGAACAATTTCTGTTTTATAGCCACATGTGAATCAGTACTAAATGTGACCTTCAAATCAGGAGTACTGGAAGAGTACTTCAGAGACAACTGCAGAAATCCTGTTATTTGCAAGGCTTTTAATGTAAGAAATAGCTTCAATTTAAATGCAAGAAATTAATAAAGTTTAACACAGGAAGTGAATAGATGTTCTTCTTGTGTGATGGTGTAGAAACTTTAACACTAAAACAAAGTATCAATGTTTGATATCCAGTGACATTGCTCATTATTATGATGAGCCTGGAGAAGTGTGAATTGACTCGGGGTGATCACAAATTTGTTGAATTTCAAAAGTTACCAATGGCTGCAACTCAGTAAGTGCTCAACTGATCCAAGACGAATTGAGATTTTGAAGAGTTATAATAATAGGATGTGTCTTTGTGGTTTCTTATTTGTTCACAAATCAAAAACTTAAATGATTACTTTTTGTTTGCACAGAGTAGTTGTCTTTCCAATGTCAATGGTGGTGCGTTTGAATTCAGAACCTTACAGTTTTGTTTCGGGTTTAATTAAAGTGGACCTTCTAAGAAACGCACCTCCATACCCACACTCCTGCACTCAGAAAATGCACTGCAAACCTGATACCTTTGTGAAGAAACAAAATCCAAGGAAAAGTCATATATAGTGTGCATTCCAGAAAGTGTAAAAGAGTGCACTGGGCCTAACTCTCAGTTTGCATAGCAACTTGAACAGAATGCTATCACGTCATTCTATGCGCTACCATGAAAGTTCATGTGACTGACTGCAGCTTGCACTCCAAAGATTCCCCTAATTTCATTAAATCAACAGCTACCAATTAGGTAATGTGCAAATTGAGTTTTATACAAATTGCACTCAAATGCTCGCTTGTACATCTTGAAAACATGCTACCTTCCTTCAGCCTTTGAGGTACTCTTAATCTGTGGTCACCCTTCTAATTCAAGGCAACATGGTGATCTAACTTTACATAACAAAGCTACATTAGCAGTAATTCAGTGACCAGGTAAATCAGACGAGTGATAATTGTTTGCCAAAATATCAAGGACTCCTCTGGTCATTTTCAAATGACAACATTTTTACGAATCTTAAGACTACTTGAACTGACAGACAGGCACTGCTTCATGTCTCATCTTATTTAAACTGGCGTCTGATCGTACCGTTCCCATAGTTAGCATTAAAATATTAGGTTTTGTGATAATGTCTCTGGAGTTGAACATAAACATAGAAATGTCAAATCAGAGGCAAAAGAGTGCTATTTCTGAACACAGTCTGACATTTTATTTCATAAACATTTTTTCATATGGACTTTTATTTGTGTCAGTTTTAAACACTTGTCAAAATAATAGTTTTCAATTACTTATTTTGATTTTCTTAACTTCTTTTAGAATAACATAAAAAATTATCAATAATTCTTAGATAGGAATTAGTTTATTTTTTAATCAACTTGCCAGAATTATTTATTGGAATTTATGAATAAAATTTATATTCACATGGGAAGCCCTGGTGAGATGGCACCTGGAGTATTGTGTGCAGTTTTGGTCTCCAAATTTGAGGAAGAACATTCTTGTTATTGAGGGAGTGCAGCGTAGGTTCACGAGGTCAATTCCCGCATGGCAGGACTGTCACATGTTGAAAGATTGGAGCGACTGGGCTTGTATACACTTGAGTTTAGAAGGATGAGAGGGGATCTGATTGAGACATACAAGATTATTAAGGGATTGGACACTCTGGAGGCAGGAATCATGTTTCTGCTGATGGGTGAGTCCAGAACCAGACGACACAGTTTAAAAATAAGGGGTAGGCCATATAGAAGAGTTGAGGAAAAACTTCTTCCCCCAGAGAGTGGTGGATATATGGAATGCTCTGTCCCAGAAGGCAGTGGAGGCCAACTCTCTGGATACTTTCAAGAAAGAGATAGATAAAGCTCTTAAAGATAGTGGAATCAAGGGTTATGGGGATAAGGCAGGAACAGGATACTGATTGCGGATGATCAGCCATGATCATAATGAATGGTGGTGCTGGCTTAAAGGGCCGAATGGCCTACTCCAGCACCTATTGTCTATTGTCTAAAGCAGCATTATGCCGACTACATTGATTGCCTGGACGCTTCGTCATTGATATCCATTTGGAAAGCTACTTGAGTCCTATCGATAGTAGGAACTGCAGATGCTGGAGAATCTGAGATAACAAGGTGTAGGGATGGATGAAAACAGCAGGCCAAGCAGCATCAGAGGAGCAGGAAAGCTGACATTTTGGGCCTAGGCCATTCTTCTGAAGAAGGGTCTAGGCCCAAAATGTCAGCTTTCCTGCTCCTCTGATGCTGCTTGGCCTGCTGTGTTCACCCAGCTCTACACCTTGTTATCTCTGAGTCCTGTAGATAGTGGCTGGTAGAGCTGCTGCCCCAGGGGAATTGATATAAGTTGTGTTTTGCCACTTTAAGTGCTTCTGCCTGAAAAGTTTAGGCATTGAGAAGAGTGCCAGTTTGGTTTAAAGGAGCCAGTTATTTCAGTTGGCTGAAAGTATGGTGCAGAATAGGGCAAAATATGGTTCAATCCCCATACTGACTAAGGTAGTCCTGCTTCATAATATTATCATACGAATCATGATTGACAACCTTCAGTGGACTGCAACAAAGGGTGAAAGTAGGGAAACACTCTGTACCAGTCATCCAGTACAGCGACTAAGCTATTCAGGCATTCCCTACCCTCTGGTTTGTACAAAAGCAGCTGAGTGTGGGGGGAACAGCTTACATACTCTCTCCACCGAAATCATACTACTCAGGAAGCATTTGGATAATAATTTGTGAAATCACTTACAGCTTGAATATACTAGAACAATGAGGAGTCAACATGACGACTGTTCTGTTTGATTGTTCCAGTATCAGAAAATATAATCTTGATTTTCTTGCAGAAAGAACGACATGTTAAAACAAATGAAGCTAGCAATTTAGAATCCAATTTATATGGTATTACAGCATATTTTAACATTGTAATCCCTGATTCGATTTATTACTTTGTGGAGTACTGAAATCCCCTTTGTCTCTTTGCAATCCTAATAATTCATGCACAATTACCATGATAGATTGTATAAACATTGCACATTAAATTAACTATTTTGCAAATGTCCATATGCTAATAATTTGTATTTTCATTCAAGCAGTATGCAAAACCTTTGAAAGGTGCAATAAAATTTAAAGAATATAAATCTCAGAAGTGAGAGAAAGCATGTCCATTCCACCATTTCTAAAAAAAAATCAGCTTTATCTCCCCGGAATCCAACACTATTTTTAATGATTTGTATAGACAGAAAAAAATGTTTTTTTCCGAACGCTTCACCAGTCTAACAACATATCCTTTGGTCATTCTAGCCCGACGTACCTCAAAGTAATATTGATTTTATTTTATCTGTATTACACTATTTCATACTTCATTTTCTACATAGAGAGGTGAAATGATTTAAATTTGTCACATTAAATGGGAAAATAGCTTCATTGTTATTTATACAAATTTAATGATGCTGTTATTACCAAACAGACTTTGAGGTTTATTGAATTACGGGCTGACAGGATGACAGTCATGAGTCATTAAATTATACCTGATTCCTTGATATTATCAGACAACTGTTAGCCACATTTTCCATTTATACAAACCAGATAAACCAAGCATAGTTACAAGGACTTGAAATGTCAAGAACTCATAACAGAACAGTTAATTAATAATGGTGTGCCAGATTTACATGTGGGATAATGCCATCATGAAAATATACGGTTATTCGCTGATAGCTGTCATTTGCTCCAAAGTGATTTTCCATGGCATATGTTTGCTTTCAGAAGTTAAAAATCAGGAGTACTGTTTTGTTTTCCTGTATAGCAGAAAAAATGTTCCTTTGAAAATATTTTTAAAATATCAAAAATAAATCCCATGGAATCAAAAGCTTTTGTAGTGAAATGATGTATTCAGTTTGTAAATACACCGAACGTTATACATAATATATTAATTTAACATATCATACATTGATATTTAACATAAAACACCCTTAATATGGTTAATAGTGCAACAATACTGCTTAATTATATACCATACTACAGTTTGATAAAATCAAAATCAATACAGAGTTGATCTGATCATGTGCCTACCCACATCTTACAACTGACAGTATGTTTCACCAACACAGCAGAACAGTTTGATATTCTAGTTAAGCTTATACAATAGTTATTAAGGAGTTCATAAAATCATAGAATCCCTACAGTGTGGAAACAGGCCCTTCGGCCCAACAAGTCTCTATGATTCTACGTCCACACCGAACCTCGGAGCATCCCACCCAGACCCATTCCCCTATAACCCACCTAACCTACACCTCGCTGAACAATACCGGCAATTTAGCATGGCCAAGTCACCTAACCTGCACATTTTTGGACTGTGGGAGAAAACTGAAGCACCTGGAGGAAACCCACGCAGACACAGGGAGAATGTGCAAAACTCCACACAGACAGTCGCCTGAGGGGTGGAATTGAACCCAGGTCCCTGGCGCTGTGAGGCAGCAGTGCTAACTACTGTGCTACCATGAGTTAGAACATTTAACAGTGTTATTTAGATTATAAACTCCACAACAGAAAGGCAGTAATGGCAAATAGACTATAGCTTACTAATAGGAATCTGATAACACTTTCATTAACAGGGGGATTGAGTTTAAGAGTCGTGAGATCTTGTTGCAGCTCTATAAAACTTTGGTTAGACCGCACTTGGAATACTGCGTCCAGTTCTGGGCGCCCTATTATAGGAAAGATGTGGATGCTTTGGAGAGGGTTCAGAGGAGGTTTACCAGGATGCTGCCTGGACTGGAGGGCTTATCTTATGAAGAGAGGTTGACTGAGCTCGGTCTCTTTTCATTGGAGAAAAGGAGGAGGAGGAGGAGAGGGGACCTAATTGAGGTATACAAGATAATGAGAGGCATGGATAGAGTTGATAGCCAGAGACTATTTCCCAGGGCAGAAATGGCTAGCACGAGGGGTCATAGTTTTAAGCTGGTTGGTAGAAAGTATAGAGGGGATGTCAGAGGCATGTTCTTTACGCAGAGAGTTGTGAGAGCATGGAATGCGTTGCCAGCAGCAGTTGTGGAAGCAAGGTCATTGGGGTCATTTAAGAGACTGCTGGACATGTATATGGTCACAGAAATTTGAGGGTGCATACATGAGGATCAATGGTCGGCACAACATTGTGGGCTGAAGGGCCTGTTCTGTGCTGTACTGTTCTATGTTCTATGTTCTATGTTCTAACACTATTAACAATTAAGTAATATTTTTAAAGTCTCCATAATTCTTTAGATAAAAATATCTTTTCCTCTGTTTGCAATATTGTTCAATCTCTGGAGTGTAAAGTTTACAAATAATGTAAACAGTGAGAATCTTAATACAGACATGTGGTAGTTAATGTCTGCCACCCCTTCATTTGTAGGCATCAACAGACAATGTTCCATTTGCCTCTGAGTTTCTGATTGCAGCCTCACCAGCTGTGGACATTAACTACACGGGATTGAATGGTCTTTCATTATAAAGAAATACAGGAATGGTATTAGGAGTCGAGACTCAAGTCGAGCTTTCATTGCAAAAGTGGTCACACCCATAAATATGATATTATTTAATGAAATGATTGCTCCTTGCATTTTTTCAAATTTCTGCATTTTGCCTCAACTAACTGTCAACAGCAGTAGATCTAAGAGTCTTTCTGTGTAGAATCATACGTGTAAACATGTGTTACACAAGTGATGCACAAAATTCCTGCAATGTCCTTGTGCAATTTATCAATTTAATGAATGGCCTTCAACTGGAATAAATAATGGCAGTTTCAGCTGCAAAATATCATAACTGCATTGTAGGAATATTACTGTATGGTAACATAATACAGGAAACAAGGATAGAAATACATGTCATACAGTAGATAATGAATTTCAGAAATTTGGAATAATGTGTAGTTTCTCCAGTTTACAAATAGTCTTTTACTTGCACATGCTAAGAGACAAATAAAGAAAAACACACTCTTGAAGAATCCAACATCATATTTAGGCTGAGATAATAGGAACTGCAGATGCTGGAGAATCCGACATAACAAGGTGTGGAGCTGGATGAACACAGCAGGCCAAGCAGCATCTTAGGAGCAGGAAAGTTGACATTTCGGGCCTAGACCCTGAAAGTTTTATCCAGGCAAAAGACATTTTAAAGAATCTAGTTGAACAGGAGCTGTCTCCCATTTGCAGAAACAGTCATAGGGATGTACTTCTTTATATTTTATGTCAAATCATCTCCCTGCAAGAATATGCAGAGTACGGAAGCACTGCACAGAGTTTTTGCTGGAATTGGATCATTGCCACAGAAGAAAAACTATTCAGCACTTACATTCTAACTATCTCTAACAGTATTGTGGGAGTAAAACTCAGGTTTCAGGAACCATTTGTGAAGACAGTAGCAAACATAGGAGTAAAACAGCCAGGAATTTTCTACTGATTCCTAACTTGACGTATTCACTTCGAATCTTTTAGGCTGAATGTCATCAAACCTGCTGCTACCCTTCACCTATCTCTTCCTGGGCCATGTCTCATGTTTGAGCATCAATTGTTGTCAAGACTGTCAGTTCTACTTTTAAAAAGTTCTTATCATGACTGGCAATCCCGTGGTCCTTTGAACCTGAACAGCCCACTTTTACCTCCTTCCCAAAATCTATAAACGCACTGTCCAGGTTTTAGCCAGCTCATACCTCACAACCGATTCCTTCCCACATTGACTTTTTTTCTACCCTTTGCCTCATTTTTTCCCATCTACATCTGTGATCTTTCAAGTAGTCTGAATCGCAATGAACGATTTCCAGCTTCCTCTCCCTCATTGTTTCCTTTTCACCTTAGACTCAAAATTACTTTGCATCTCCAAAATCTCTCTTCATCCCCATGATCCACACCCATCACAACTGTCTGACAGCTGTTCACTTATTCCATGAACACAGAACCAATCTGTCCTCTTTTACTGTGTGGCCTCACAGTAAACAGTAACTCTTTCTAATCTATTTACTCCCTCCAAACAAAAAGTATCCAAATGGCTTCTTGCTATGACTGCATGTGAATAATGAAGAAAGAATAGTATAGCACAGGCACAGGCACTTCTGCTCACCAAGAATGCACCGACACATGATATCTTTCTATACTAAAAAGCTTTTAATTCAAAATGGTCCATCAAGATACCACTTAATTGTGGCTATTGTATCTCCCTTCACGATCTCCTCTCGCAGCATATTCCAGGCACTTAATACCATCTGTGTAAAAAAACTTGCCTCTCACATCTCCTTTAAACTTATGCCCTTTTAACTTAAATCTATGTCCCCTGGTTAGAAAACGCTCTAACTATTCAAGCCTCATAATTTTGCAAACTTCTATCAGGTCTCCCCTCAATGTTCAAATGGAAACAAACCAAGTTTGTCCAAGGAGTATCAGAGGAGCAGGAAAGCTGATATTTTGGGTCAGGACCCTTCTTGAGAAATAGGGGAGGGGTCGGGGTGGGGTCATGATTGAGGGGGCGGTAGGAGGAGGTGTCAGAATGTTGGCACCTGGACTGTGTTTGGTGGCAGGCACCAGTAAGTTGTGTTACAGTTTTAAAGGTCTGATAGGGTGGAGTAAATTCATAGGTTGAGATTGTGGATCCTGTGAAGAATGAAAAACATAAGAGGTCTGGGAGAGGGAGGCTCTGAGCTGGGGTAGACTTGATTAGTGGATAATAAAATGTGAGGCTGGACGAACACAGCAGGCCAAGCAGCATCTCAGGAGCACAAAAGCTGACGTTTCGGGCCTAGACCCTTCATCAGAGAGGGGGATGGGGGGAGGGAACTGGAATAAATAGGGAGAGAGGGGGAGGCGGACCGAAGATGGAGAGTAAAGAAGATAGGTGGAGAGAGTGTAGGTGGGGAGGTAGGGAGGGGATAGGTCAGTCCAGGGAAGACGGACAGGTCAAGGAGGTGGGATGAGGTTAGTAGGTAGATGGGGGTGCGGCTTGGGGTGGGAGGAAGGGATGGGTGAGAGGAAGAACCGGTTAGGGAGGCAGAGACAGGTTGGACTGGTTTTGGGATGCAGTGGGTGGGGGGGAAGAGCTGGGCTGGTTGTGTGGTGCAGTGGGGGGAGGGGACGAACTGGGCTGGTTGAGGGATGCAGTAGGGGAAGGGGAGATTTTGAAACTGGTGAAGTCCACATTGATACCATATGGCTGCAGGGTTCCCAGGCGGAATATGAGTTGCTGTTCCTGCAACCTTCGGGTGGCATCATTGTGGCAGTGCAGGAGGCCCATGATGGACATGTCATCAAGAGAATGGGAGGGGGAGTGGAAATGGTTTGCGACTGGGAGGTGCAGTTGTTTTTTGCGAACTGAGCGGAGGTGTTCTGCAAAGCGGTCCCCAAGCCTCCGCCTGGTTTCCCCAATGTGCCTGGCACCGCTGACCACGTGGTCACCATCATATTACCCGCTGATGCCACCGATCTCATCACATCCTCCGACGCCAGCCACGTTGCTTCTATTATTGCAAACCATGACACTGCTGCCGTCACCCACTCCGCAGACACCACCGCTTCCATCACCAAGACCTAGAACGCTACCTACATCAAGGATGCCATTGCCGCCGCCAACATCAAAGACAATGTCACTTCCACCTATGTCCTTTCCCCCACTGCGCCTACAGCCACCAGCTCTACAGCCAACCCCATCTCCAATCCCTGCCGGGTATTCACCATACCCCCAGACGTCTCCCTCACTGAAGATGAACGGTCAGTCCTCAGTAAAGGACTCACCTTCATCCCCCTCCACCCACATATCGATGAATACTGGTCATGCTTGCACAACAAGCAGTTTTTCTGCCGCCTCCATGCCTATTTCTTTCACTGTGAGTCTAACCCAATCTCGACAGACCCCTTCTCTTGCCTCCAACACATCCCATCCTCCTGAACACCACCTCAAGGCCTCCTATCCTCCCTTAACCTCTTCATTTTCAACTGCTGTCACGACTTTGATCGCCTCAACCTCTCCGTCCCTCTCACTCACTCCAAACTCTCTCCCATTGGACGTGCAGCCCTCTGCCTCAAGCCTAACCTCACCAACAAAGCCACAGACAAGGGAGGCGCAGTTGTGACATGGCGCACTGATTTTATATCGCCAAGGCCATGCACTAACTCTCTGGCTCCTCCTCCTTCCGCCCCTATCGATCATGATCACCTGATCACCAAAACATCATCTCCCAGGCCATCCATAACCTCCTCACCTCAGGTGACCTCCAGCCCACAGCCTCCAACCTTATCGTTCCCCAACTCTGCACCACCACCACCTATATCTTTCCCAAAATCCACAAACCTGACTGCCCTGGCTGAACCATTGTCTCTGCCTGCTCCTGCCCTGCCAAACTTACCTCTGCTTACCTTGAGTCTATTTTCTCCCCCCAGTCCAAAAATTCCCCACCTACGTCCGGGACACCATTCACACCCTCCACCTCCTCCAAGAGTTTCAATTCCCTGGCCCCCAACACCTAATCTTCACTATGGATGTCCGAATTCTATGCACTTGCATTCCTCACACAGAACCACTTCAATTCCCTCTCCTATTCCCTGGACGACATGTCTATCCTGGGCCTCCTTCTGTTTCACAACGATGCCACCCGGCAACTGGAGGAGCAACCTCTCATATTCCACCTTGGGAGCCGACAACCCAATGGTCTCAATGTGGGTTTTATTAGTCTCCTAATCTCCCCAGCCCCATGACCTTCATCCCACCTCCCTCTCATCCCCACCTCCTTGACCTGTCCGTCTTCTCTCCCACCTATCCGCTCCTCCGACCTCACTGACCAATTCCCACCACTGCCTACCTGCACTCACCAATCACATAGAAACACAGAACACTACTGCGCGGTACAGGCCCTATGGCCCTCGATGTTGCGCCAACCTGTGAAACCAAACTGAAGCCCATTTAACCCACACTATTCCATTACTATCCATATGTTTATCCAATGACCATTTAGATGCTGTTAAACTTGGTGAGTCTACTGCTGTTGCAGGCAGGGCCTTCCACGCCCTTACTACTCTCTGAGTAAAGAACCCACTTCTGACATCTGTCCTACATCTATCACCTCTCAATTTAAAGCTGTGTCCCCTCATGGTAGCCATCTCCATCCGAGGAAAATGGCTCTTACTGTCTACCCTATCTAATCCTCTGATCTTGTATGTCTCTATTAGTTCACCTCTTAACCTTCTTCTCTCTAACGAAAACAGCCTCAAGTCCCTCAGCCTTTCCTCGTAAGACCTTCCCTCCATACCAGACAACATCCTGGTAAATCTCCTCTGCACCCTTTCCAATGCCTCCACATGCTTCCTGCAATGCGGTGACCAGAACTGTCTGCAATACTCCAAGTGTGGCTGCACCAGAGTTTTGTACAGCTGCAACATGACCTCATGGCTCCAAAACTCAATATCTCTACCAATAAAACCTAACACACCGTACACCCTCTTAACAACCTTATCAACCTGGGTGGCAACTTTCAGGGATCTATGTACGTGGACACCGATGTCTCTCTGCTCATCCACACCACCAAGAATCTTACCATTAGCCCAGTACTATGTATTCTTGTTACTCCTTCCAAAGTGAATCACCTCACACTTTTCTGCATTAAACTCCATTTGCCACCTCTCAGCCCAGCTCTGCAGCTTATCTATGTCCCTCTGTAACCTGCAACATCCTTCCACACAATCCACAACTCTATCGAATTTAGTGTCATCTGCAAATTTACTAACCCATCCTTCTATGCCCTCATCCAGGTCATTTATAAAAATGACAAACAGTAGCAACTCCAAAACAGATCCTTGCGGTACACCACTAGTAACTGAACTCTAGGATGAACATTTCCCATTAACAAGCCACCCTTCTTCCTTCTTCCAACTAGCCAATTTTTGATCCAAACTGCTAAGTCACCCTCAATCCCATGACTCCATATTTTACGCAATAGCCTACCATAGGGGCCCTTATCAAATACTTTACTGAAATCCATATACACCACATCAACCGCTTTACCCTCATCCACCCGTTTAGTCACGTTCTCACAGAACTCAATAAGGTTTGTGAGGCATGATCTACCCTTCACAAAACCATGCTGACTATCCCTAATCAAGTTATTCTTTTCTAGATGATTATAAATCCTATCTCTTTTAATCCTTTCCAAAACTTTACCCATAACCGAAGTAAGGCTCACTGGTCTGTACTTACCAAGATTGCACCTCCTCCGCTTCTTGAACAAGGGCACAACATTTGCTATCCTCCAGTCTTCTGGGACTAATTCCTGAAGATAATGACGACATAAAGATCAAAGCCAAAGGCTCTGCATTCTCCTCCCTAGCTTCCCAGAGTATCCTAGGATACATTCCATCCGACCAAGGGGACTTATCTATTTTTACACCTTCCAGAATTGCTAACACCTCCGCTTTGTGAATCTCAATCCCATCCAGTCTAATAGCCCATACCTCAGTATTTTCCTCGACAACATTGTCCTTTTCCTGTGTGAATACTGACGAAAGGCAACTGGAAAAGGCAGTTATGAGGCAATTGGAAAAGGCAATTATGAGGCAATTAGGCAAGATTTAAGATGCATAGAATGGAGAAGGAAACTTCAGGGGTTGGGCACAAATGAAATGTGGAGCTTGTTCAAGGAACAGCTAATGAGTGTCCTTGATAAGTATGTACCTTTCAGGCAGGGAGGAAGTGGTCAAGCAAGGGTACTGTGGTTTACTAAAGAAGTTGAAACTCGTCAAGAGGAAGAGGGAGGCTTATGTAAAGATGAGGCATGAAGACTCAGTTAGGGCACTTGAAAATTACACGTTAACCAGGAAGGACCTAAAGAGGGTGCTAAGAAAAGCCAGGAGGGGACATGAGAAGTCTTTGGCAGGTAGGATCAAGGAAAACCCTAAAACTTCCTGTAGGTATGTCAGGAACAAAAGAATGACTAGAGTAAGATTAGGGCCAATTAAGGGCAGTCATGGGAAGTTGTGCGTGGAGTCCAAAGAGATAGGACCATCCCACTCACCTCACACCATCCCACCTACCTTCCCCAGCCCCACCCCTCCTCTCTATTTATTTGAGCTCCCACCCCCCTCCCCCATTTCTGAAGAAGGGTCCCGACCTGAACGTCAGCTTTCCTGCTCCTCTGATGCTGCCTAGCCTGCTGTGTTCCTCCAGCTCCAACTATGTTATCTCTGACTGCAGGACTGGCAGTTCTTACCATCTCCAGGTTTGTCCAGTCTCTCCTCAAAGCAAATACCCTCCAAACCAGGCAACATCCTAGTAAACTATTTCTGCAAACTCTTAACTTAACCTACCTTTTCTCTATCTACTCTATTGCTTTTTATTTATGTATAAAATGGATTTACCTGAATCCTGTCTTCCGGACATATCATGGCCCCTTTTTGCTCTAGTTGTTTTCTGCTATCTTTCTGTTCTCTGAGGACTCTGTCTTTCTTCAGTTTCCTAAACCTTAAGTATACCTCTTATTTGACTAAGTTTTCAATTTCTCCAGTCATCCAAGGTTCCCAAATCTTGCCATCCTTATTTTTCATTTTCAGAGGAACATGCTGGTCCTAAACTCTAATCCACTGGCCTGAAAGATTTACACATGCCAGATGTGGATTACATTCAAGCAGCTGCTCCAAAACCGCACCCCCCAGTTCCTGCCTAATATTGTCATAATTAGTCTTCCCCCAGCTTTACCTTTCACCTGCGGACTACTCATCCCTATCCGTAAGTATCTTAAAACTATGGTCACTTAAAATTATGGTCACTGTTCCTCTCTCAACGAATCTCTGTAATAGCTACAACATCATAGTTACAAGCATTAATCCATACTCTTCATACACCTTGCATTAAGCTAAATACTCCTCAGATCACCTGTTCTGTCATGTTCAGTAATGTCTCCTTGTATGTTCTTCCTCTTAGTCTTACTGGCTCTTAGTCTCTGACTCCTCCTGGGTCATTTTACTTGCTGTAGTATTGCTATGGTTCTCCCCTCTCCCGACTAGCAATAGCAAACTTCCCTACTAGGATATTAGTGTCCCATCAGTTTAAGTGCAATCCATCCTTCTTGTACAGGTCCCCTTTGTCCTGGAAGACATCCTAATAAACCATATATGTGAAGCCCTCCCTACTAAGCCAGCTCTTTAGCCACGTGTTTAAGTGTATTATCTCCCTTTTTTTAGCCTCAATAGTATGTGGCACAGGAAGTGATCCTGAGATTACAACCCTCGAATTCCTACTATTTAACTTCCTACGTAACTCACTTTGTGGGATTTCATTTTTTAAAAAATTTGATTTGATTTGATTTATTATTGTCACATGTACCGTAATAATGTGAAAAGTATTGTTTTATGTGCTACCCAGACAAATCATAATTTACCTAGCTACGTCAACCTAATCGAACAGAATGCAGAATATACAGCCAGTTCTGCTATAATATGTGCTTCATTAACGCAAATTGGCTGTAACACGATTGATGAATAATGGAAGCTGTTTGGCTAATGCGAACTTTCTGCTGTACAGGTGAAGCAATTTTCCGTAGCGATTTCCCTATGACATGATTTTCTATAGTGCAGGGTCACACAAGAACGCAACAATCGTGTTAAATGATAATTATCTGTAGTGTTATAGCTACAGAGAAAGTGGAGAGATAGATCAACTCTAATTTATGAGAAGTCTCTTCATAAGTCTGATAACAGTGGGGAAGAAGCTGTTCTTGAGTTTATTGATATATGTTTTCAAATTTTTGTGTTTTCTGCCAGGTGGAAGAGGGTGCAAGACAGTATAACCAGGGTGGGATTGATCTTTGGGTATGTCGGCTGCTCTCCTGAGGCAACAGAATGTGTAAATGGAATCAACGGAAAGAAGGCTGATTTTCATGAGAGTCTGGGCTGCGTTCACAACTCTGTAATTTCATGTGGTCTTGGGCAGAGCAATTGGCATACCAAGCTGTCATGTATCCAGATAGGATGAACACAGGAGGCCAAGTAGCACCAGAGGAACAGGAAGGCAGACGTTTCAGGCCTAGACCCTTCTTCAGAAATTTCGAAACGTCAGCATTCCTGCTCCTCTGGTGCTGCTTGGCCTGCTGTGTTCATCCAGCTCTACACCTTGTTGTCTCAGATTCTCCAGCATCTGCAGTTCCTACTATCTTTGTATCCAGATAGGATGTTTTCTATGGTGAATCTACAAAAAAATGGTCAGAGTCATTGTGGACATGCAAAATTTCCTTAGATTTCTGAGGAAGTAGGTTTGGTGTGCTTTCTTGACTGTAGCATCACCATGGATAGACTAGGATAGATCATGGGCGATATTTACTCCATGAACTTCAGGCTTCTTTACCACCTCTACCTCAGGACCACTGATACAGACAGAGGCTATCCTCCACTCTGCTTCCTGAAGTCAATGACTAGCTCCTTCATTTTGCTAGTATTAAGGCAGAGATTATTCTCTTTACGTCATGCCATTCAGCTCTCAATTTCTTTCCTGTACTCTGTCTCATATATCATTATGCCTCTGGATGTTCAGCTTCCCCTTTCAGAATATTCTGTGAGACATGCTTGTTCCTGGCATCAGGGAGGCAACACACTATCTTGGAGTCTTGCTTGTGCCAGTAGAAATGCTTACCTTTGCCCCTGGCTGTAGTGTTCCATATCTCTACCGCTCACCTACACTTCGACTATCCCTGCTAAACAACATTTCGAGCCATGCTGTCACCGACTTGGCTGCTGGTGCTTCCCCCTCAGAGGCCATTTCCACACCCTCCACCCTCAATGGTATGGAGGCATGGTTAGTAAGTTTGCAGATGACACCAACATTGCAGTATATGGACAGTAAAGAAGATTATCTAAGATGACAAAGAGATCTTAATCTTGAGGGTTTAAGTTAAAGGGAGGATAGATAGGATGTGACTTTTTTCACTGGAGCATAGAAGGTTGAGAAGTGGCCTTACAGAGGCTTATAAAATCATGAAGAGCTTGGATAAGTTGAACAGCAAAGGTGTTCTCTTTAAGGTGGCGCAGTTCAAAACTAGGGGCCATATTTTGAAGATGAGAGGAAACAGACCTAAAAAGGACATGAGGGGCAACTTTTTTTTACGCAGAGTGGATAGTGTGCGAAATGAACTGCCAGATGAAGTTGTGGGTACAGGTATAGTTACAACGTTTAATAAACATTTGGATAAGTACATGACAAGGAAAGATTTGGAGGGATATGCGCCAAACACAGGCATGTGGGACTAGTTTAGTTTGGGAACATTGTTGGTGTGAACTAGTTGGATCGAACGGTCTGTTTCCATGCCGTAAGGCTCTATGACTCTGGAGCTGTACAAGATGTTAAATGTAGGCCTAAGGGCTAAAGGGATCAAAGGACACGGGAGAAAGCAGCAACAGAATACTCAGTTGGATGAGCAGTCGTGATCAGATTGATTGCAGAGCAGGCTCAAAGGGTTAATGGGAGCCTGAGCTAAAGATAAGAGGATGGTGTAGCCGGTGTATAGACAGATACAGCAAGCAGAGAATCTGAGTAAGAATTAGCAGTTGATAGGGCAAAGTGGCCGTCAGTGCAACGGGTTGAGGTGTGTCTACTTCAATGCAAGAAGTGTCAGGAATAAGGGTGATGAATTTAAGAGTATGGATCAGGACTTGGAACTACAAAGTTGTGGCCATTACAGAGACTTGGATAACACAGAGGCAGGAATGGTTGTTGGATGTTCCTGGGTAAAGACATTTCAAAAGAAATAGGAAGGGAGGTAAAAGAGGTGGGAGAGTGGCATTACGAAACAGGGATGGTATCACAGCTGCAGCAAGAGAGGTCATGGAGGAGGGTTTGTCCATTCAGTCAGCATGGGTGGAAGTCAGAAACAGGAAAGGAGCAGTCACTTTATGAGGGGTTTCCTATAGAACCCCCATTAGCAACAGAGACACTGAGGAATAGATTGGGAGACAGATTGTGGAAAGGTGCAGAAGTAATAGGGTTGTTATCATGTGTGACTTCAACTAGAATGACAGAATGATAGATAGAATCCCTACAGTGTGGCAACAAGCCCTTCGGCCCAACAAGTCAACACCGAACCTCGGAGCATCCCACCCAGACCCAGACCCATTCCCTCTATACACCCATCTAATTTACACATCCCTGAACACTATGGGAAATTTAGCAAAGCCAATCCACCTTGCCTGCGCATCTTTGGGCTCTGGGAGGAAACTGGAGCACCTGGAGGAAACCCATGCAGACACGGGGAGTATGTGCAAACGCCACACAGGCAGTCACCTGAGGGTGGACTTAAACCCAGGTCCTTGGCGCTGTGAGGCAGCAGTACTAACCACTGTGTCACCGTGCTGCTCCAACTTCCCTTATATAGACTGAAACCTCCTAAGTGCAAATAGTTTGAATACAGCAGATTTTGCTAGGTGTGCCCAGGAAGGATTTCTGACTCAATATATGGATAGGCCGACTAGGGGGAAGGCCATATTAGATTTGGTGCTTGGCAACGAATGAGGTCAGGTGTCTGATTTCTCAGTGGGAGAGCATTTTGATGATAGTGATCATAACTCCTTGACCTTTACGATAGTCATGAAGACGGATAGGAGCAGACGGTATGGAAAAGTATTTAAATTGAGGGAGGGGGAATTATAATGCAATCAGGCAAAAATTATGGAGCACAATTTGGGATCAGATGTTCTCAGGGAAATGCATGACAGAAATGTGGAGGTTCTTTAGAGAGCAGTTGCTACAAGTACCAGATAGGTTTCTCCCACTGAGGCAAAGAAAAGATGGTAAGGTAAGGGACCCTTGGATGACAAGACATGTAGAAGATCTAGTCAAGAGGAAGAAGGAAGCTTACTTAAGGCTGAGGAAGCAAGGATTGGACAGTTTTCCAGAGGCCTACAAGGTAGCCAGGAAGGAATTGAAGAATGGACTTAGGAGAGCTAGAAGGAGGTATGAGAATACCTTGGCAGGTAGGATCAAGGAAACCCCAAGACATTCTATACTTATGTGCAGAACAAGAGGAGAGCCAGAGAGAGGGTAGGGCCAATCATGGGTAGTGGAGGGAACTTGTCCGTGGAATCAGAGGTAGTAGGGAAGTCCCTAATGAATACTTTGCTTCAGTATTCACCAGTGAGAGGCACCTTGATGTCTGTGAAGATAGCATGAAACAGGCAGATATGCTTGACCAGACTGATATTAGGAAGAGATGTGTTAGAAATTTTGGAAAACATGAGGATAGATAAGTTCTCTGGGCCTGATGGGATATACCCAAGGTTGCTATGGGAAATAGGGAAAGAGATTGCTGCAGCATTGGCATTGATCTTTGCGTCCTCACTGCCTACTGGAGTAGCACCAGATGATTGGATGGTGGCAAATGTCATTCCTTTGTTCAAGAAAGGGAACAGGGATAATCCTGAGAATTACTGACCGGTCAGTCTTAGTTCTGTGGTGGGCAAATTATTGAAGAGGATTCTGAGAGATAGTATTTATTATTATTTGGAAAAGCACAGCCTGATTAGAAATAGTCAGCATGGCTTTGTGAGGGGCAGGCCATGCCTCACAAGCCTTACTGAATTCTTTGAGGATGTGACAAAACACATTGAAGGCAGAGCAATGGATGTGATGTATATGGATTTTAGCAAGGCATTTGATAATGTTCCACTTGGTCGGCTCGTTCAGAAAGTAAAGAGGCATGGAATTCAGGGAAATTTGGCTGTCTGGAGACAAAACTGGCCATCCAACAGAAGACAGAATCTGGTGGTGGATGGTAAGTTTTCAGCCAGGAGCTCAGTCACCAGTGGTGTTCTGTAGGGATGTGTTCTAGGAACTCTACTCTTTGTGATCTTTAAAAATGGCTTGGATGAAGAAGTGGAATAGTGTGTTAGTAAGTGTGACAATGCACAAAGGTTGGTGGAGCTGTGGACAGCATGGAGGGCTGTTATAGGCTGTTACAGGACATTGGCAGGATGCAGAGTGGGGCAAAGAAGTGGCAGATGGAATTCAACCCAGAAAAGTGTGAAGTGATTTATTTTGGAAGGTCGAATTTGAATGCAGAATACAGGGTTAATGGCAGGATTCTCGGCAATGTGGAGGAACAGAGGGATCCTGGGGTCCATGTCCATAGATCCCTCAAAGTTGCTACCCAAGTTGATAGGGTTGCAAAGAAGCTGTATGGTGTGTTGGCTTTCATTGGCAGGGGAATTGAGTTTAAAGCCGCAAGGTCATGCTGCAGCTCTATAAAACCCTGGTTAGACCAACTTGGAATATTGTGTTCAGTTCTGGTCACCTCATTAGAGAAAAGATGTGGAAGCTTTGGAGAGGGTGCAGAGGAGATTTATCAGGATGCTGCCTGGACTGGAGAGCAGGTCTTATGAGGAAAGATTGAGGGAGCTAGGGCTTTTTTCATTGGAGTGAAGAAGGATGAGAGGCGACTTGAAAAAGGTGTACAAGATGACAAGAGACATGGATAGAATGGATAGCCAGATATTTTTTCCCAGGGCGGAAATGACTATTATGAGGGGGCATAATTTTAAGGTGACTGCAGGAAGGTATGGGAAGATGTCAGAGGTAGGTTCTTTACACAGAGAGTGGTGGGTGTGTGGAATGAGCTGCTGGCAGTGGTAGTGGAGTCAGATGTTTTAGAGACTTTTAACCAAATCTTGGATAGGCACATGGAGGATAGTAAAACGTAGGGTATGCAAGGTGTATTGATCTTAGTAGGACAATAGGTCGGCACAATATTGTGGGTCGAAGGGCCTGTGCTGTGCTGTACTGTTCTATATTCTTTGAATGGATTTCCCCATACTCTCCAAGTTTCTATGCATCTGCTCTGATGACAGTATTACCAAAACAGTGCCTCAACTGGGTCAGAGATAATAGGAACTGCAGATGCTGGAGAATCTGAGATAGCAAGGTGTAGAGCTGGATGAACACAGCGCGCCAAGCAGAAGGGTATAGGCCCGAAATGTCCGCTTTCCTGCTCCTCTGATGCTGCTTGGTCTGCTGTGTTCATCCAGCTCTACACTTTTGTTTCAAATGGGTCTTGGTCATCACCATTGTTGATAGATTGCTAAGCCACATTTCTTTTATGTTCTGCACTTCTCTCACACTGTTTTCCTTCTTTGCAGAACCATGAAAAGATTTTTCTTGTCCTCACTGTCCATCCCACCATTTCCTGCTTTCAATGGATCATCAATCAATTTCTCCACCATCAAACACGTTTTCACCCCCACCCTTCCACAGTCTGAAGGGACTGTTCCTTCCACAACAAACTTATCCACTCCTCAATCATCTTCATCATGCTCTCCAACTGACATCACTCCATGCAAGAGCAACAGATGTAGCACTTGCCTTTCTGTGTCTCCTACCTCACTGCCCATAATTCATCACGTGACATTCATTTAATTTAGCATGCTGTATTTGATCTTCATATCCAGTCTGTTCAACATTGGAGAGATTTCAACAAGGATCGGGTGACCACTTTGCTGATCACCTCTGTTCAGTCTGTATATATGATCCCAAATATGTTGTCACTTGTCATGTTAATTCGCTGCTCTTGCTTGTCCTTTGCTTCCTGCAGTTTTACATTGAAGATCAATCTAAACTCGAGGAGCTGCAGATCATTTTATGATGAGGCAGTTAGCCTCAAAGTCATAAAATTGAATTCAACCATTTCAGGCTGTACCCTCTGGACACTTTTAGTTTTCTTTGATATTGTTGGTTTCAGGTTTACGCTTGCTTTTTTCTTTTTTCTACCTTCAGAGGTGGCTGTCTTCAGTTTCCTACCATTTCAACCACCTCTAGATACGGCTGATCCTGTCACCTCCCCCACAACACTAAACAGACAATCATTCCTGCCCTATCACAAACTTTTCCTTTTTCTCTCTTTCCCTCCCTTCCCCCATTTCAATAGCAGAAAACCTATCACCAACTCGAACTTTTACCAGTTCAGAAACAAAATCATTGACCAGAAAGTTAATTATGTTTCTCTCTTCACAGATGCTATCTCATCAACTGAATATTTCCGTCATCTTTTGCTTATCTTTCAGGCTTCTAGCATTCTCAGTTGATGCTTTGTGTTGTTTTGATTCATCATTAACTTTGCCATTAATGAGTGTAACTATTGCTTGTGTTCTTTTTGCAGTAAATCATGCAAGGAAGAACAGCTAACTCCAAATTAGAAATTTGATCCTACCTTTTAATACCACATGTTGATACTCATCCTCTCAGGTAACGTCAAATCAAGTTACTTGAAGTACAGAAAACAAAAGCAGCTGGAACTAATTCATGTCTTTGCTTCTAATTATTATACTTTAGATTAAAGGCTCAACAGTCTCAATCTTGTATAATATTAACTTTGCAGGTAAAATTATAATTTACAGGTTTAACGAATACAAAGACCATGCAATATAAATGTTTGCCATTCTCAACGGAAGCAGATCTTTTAAATTCTGCCACCAGATTAACAAAAGCGTCACACTTGGGAATAGATCATTGGTACTTGGTAGGAATTGGATGAAGTGCAAACATGCAGCTACTGATTATTAATGTGGCTATATTTAATCTAGCAGTTTTTAGGAATATTGCTGAGATGCTACTCCAGTGGTATTTAAACTATTGTGGAAAAGATTCACAATTTATGAGCATACAATTGTAGTATTGATTGCATTGTCACTTAATACTGTCAATTAAGGCATACAGTTTTTAAAATTAACCCTTTAGAAATTGGCCTTATTAAAGGCAATATTTGCCAAGTATACTCCTACAAAAACTTATGTTTTTAACCTCACAATAATTGCTTCCTTTAACAATTCTCAGCTGTATTTACTAACACAACTTCTTCATTCATAGACAGCCTTAAAGGTGATGTAACTTAGAAAAACTAATTTAGGTTTTACAAAACAAAACGAAATGGGAGGTTTTGTGCAATTTTTATTGTTAGTCATTGAGAAATGTGCATGTTTCCAAATTTCATCAAGTATCACAGTTGTTGTAAAAGGACAAGTCATTCAGTGTTTTTGAGACAGATGTTGGTTCTTGATGAGTAAGCAGATCAAAAGTTAGGGGGAGAATTCAGAAGAATGGGCTTGACAAACCTATCAGCCGTGATCGAACGGTGGAGCAGACTTGGTCGGCGGAATGACCTAATTCTGCTCCTATGTCTTGTCGTCATCTTTTAATGGTCCTGAACATGTTAGTTTTGGAGACTGCATTTAGCTCCAGGCATCATGCCATCCTGCCATCCTGGGTGCAAGTCAGTAAGGATATCCTTGGATTTATAAAGACTTATATTCACAGATCTTCTCAGGATTGATGTTCATCTTACTCATGTAATTTCTACCAAATTGCTATCATGTAAAAACTACATCTTGTTAAGACAACAGCCTCTTATTGAAACACACTAGTTGCTGTTCCTTGACGATCTGAAACAAAACAGGGCCTTAGACCCAGTCAAGGAAAGAGCAATGATAGAAGCATTCTTCTAACCAAAAATATTATTTAGTGATCAGACAGGCTGCATACAACTTCATGGGTGCCAATGTCCATAGATTCAGGACACCATGGAGTCAATGGATGGACCTAATTCAAAAACTCAGCTATCAAGTTAAATAAGTGTGCCACTACCATCACAGACTTAATCAGGAAGTTTGTAGAGGATTGCATGCCAAATAACTTAATCTTAGTGTTCTTCAACTGGAAGATCTGATCCTTGCTGAAGACCAAGTCTGAGCTGTTCAATTTGGATGACCTTTTCAGGAAATGTAGATACGATTTTTGAAAAGTGATCAGGGATGCTAAAAGACAATACCAGGCTAGAGTCCAAGACAAACCACCCAAAAAAGTTGACTGTGGCAAGGCTTACGCAATATCATGGGTAACAAAGCTAAGTCAGGCAGAATCACTGACAACAATGCATCTCTTCCTGCAAAGACCAATCCATTCGATGCTCATTTTGAACAGTACGTCAGTGAAATGATATCACCACCCCTACAGCCTCTGGTGCACCTGTACCCACAATCACTGCCAATGTCAAATCAGCCTTCTTGAGGTTGAACTCATGGAAAGTAACTGACCTGGATGAAGTCCCCAGCTATGCATTCAGATCCTGCATAGACCAGCTGCCGGGAGTATTTGCAGACATCTTTAACTTCTTACTACAATGCGAGGTTCCCACCTACCTCAGCCGGTGCCAAAGAAAAATCAGGTAACGTGCCTTAATCGCTACTGCCTGGTGGCTCTGACGTCCATAATTATGAAATGTTTCAAGACGTTAGTAATGGCTCACAGGAACTCTGATGTCCCAGACTGCCTTGATCATCTACAATTTGCCTACCGTCACAATAGGTCCATTGCTGATGCCATTGCCCTGGCTCTACTCTCAACCTTGGAACATCTGACTAACAAGGGCACCTATGTCAGACTCCTATTTATTGACTTTAGCTTCGCCTTCAACACCATAATTCCAATAAACCTCATCTCCAAACTCTGAAGCCTTGAACTCTGCTCCCTCCTCTGCAAATTTATCCTCGACTTCCTGATCCACAGACTGCAAACAGTAAGGATAGGCTGCAATACCTTCTCCATAATAATCCTCAACACTGGTGCCCTGCAAGACTGTGTACTCAGCACCTTATTATACACCTTTTACACTCATGACTGTGTTCAAATTCAGCTATAACTCCATTTACAAATTTTTTGATGAGACCACTATTGCAAGTCAGATCTGAAACAATGATGAGGCAGAGTACAGGATGGAGATAGACAACTTAGTGGCATGGTATAAAAACAACTTTTCCCTCAAATTTTTGTCAGCAAAATGAAGGAGCTGATCATCAACTTCAGGAAGCAGAGTAAAGGACACACGCCTGTCTATATCAATGGTGCTGAGCTAGAGGTGGTTGAGAACTTCAAGTTCCCAGGAGTAAGTATTATCAATGATTAATCGTGGTCCATCCACATTGATACAACAGTTAAAAAGGCACACCAAAGCCTCTACTTCCTCAAAAGCTAAGGAAGTTCAGCACGTCCACAATCACTCGTACCAATTCGTATTGATTCACCATAGAAAGTATTCTATCCAGATACTTCACAGCCTGGAATGGCAACCACTTTGTCTAAGGCCACAAGAAACTACCAAGAGTTGTGTGCGCAGTCATGAAAACCCTCATGAAAACCAGTCTACCTCCCATTGATCCTATTTTCTCCGTGCACTACCTCAGGACTGCAGCAAACATAATCTGGCAAACATGGCTTGAAGGTGGACAAATCACTTGGACCAGATGAACTAAACCCCAGAGTTCTAAAGGAGGTGGCTGAAGAGATAGTGGGAATGTTAGTGGTGATCTTTCAGGAATCGCTAGAGTCAGGGAGGGTCCTAAAATCGAGGGCTGTAAAATCGATAACGTGACACCCCTGTTTAAAAACAGAGTAAGGCAAAAGATGGAAAATTACAGGCCAATTAGCCTAACCTCAGTCATGGGTAAAATTTTGAAGTCCATTGTAAAGGATAAGATTTCTGAATATTTGGAAGTGTATAGTAAAATAGGGCAAAGTCAGCATGGTTTCATCAAGGGGAGGTCATGCCTGACAAATCTGCTAGAATTCTTTGAGGAAGTAACGAGCAGGGTCGACCAAGGAGGACCAATGGATGTTATCCATCTGGATTTCAAGAAGTACTTTGATAAGGTGCTGCACAGGAGGCTGCTGAGTAAGATAAGGGCTCATGGCGTTGGAGGCAAAGTGCCAGCATGGAAAGAAGACTGGCTGTCTGGCAGAAAGCAGAGAGTGGCGATAAAGGGGGCTTTCTCAGGATGGCAGCTGGTGACAAGTGGTGTTCTGCATGGGTCAGTGTTGGGACCACAATTTTTCATTTTGTACATTAGATCTAGATGAAGGAACCGTGGGAATTCTGGCTAAGTTTGCAGACGATACAAAGATACGTGGAGGGACAAGTAATATCGAGGAGGTGGGGTGGCTGCAGAAGGATTTGGACAGGTTAGGAGAGTGGGCAAAGAAGTGGCAGATGGAGTACAACATGGGAAAGTGTGAGGTCATGCACTTTGATAAGAAGAATAAAAGCATGGACTATTTTCTAAATGGGAAGAAAGTTCAGAAGTCTGAAGTGCAAAGAGACTTGGGAGTCCTAGTCCAGGATTCTCTCAAGGTAAACTTGTGGATTGAGTCAATAGTCAGGAAGGCAAATGCAATGTTGGCATTTATTTTGAAAAGACTTGAATATAAAAGCAGGGATGTGTTACTAAGGCTTTACAAGGCCACATTTGGAGTATTGTGTGCAGTTTTGGGCCCCATATCTCAGGAAGGATGTACTGACCCTAGAGCGGGTTCAGAAGAGGTTCACGAGAATGGTCCCAGGAATGGAAAGCTTAACATATGAGGAATGTTTGAGGACTCTGGGACTATACTCATTGGAGTTTAGAAGGATGAGGGGGGGGATCTCAAAGAAACTTTCAGAATACTGAAGGGCCTGGACAGAGTGGATGTTGGGAAGATTATTCCATTGGTAGGAGAGTCTAGGACCCAAGGGCACAGCCTTAGAGTAAAGGGAAGACCTTTTAAAACGGAGATATAGAGAAACTTCTTCAGCCAGAGAGTAGTGAATCCATGGAATTCACTGCCACAGAAGGCTGTGGAGGCCAGGTCATTGAAGACAGTTAAGACTGAAATAGATAGGCTCTTGAATATCAAGGGGATCAAGGTATACGGGGAGAAAGCAGGAGAATGGGTTTGAGGAAATTATTAGCCATGACTGAATGGCGGAGCAGACTTGACGGGCCAAATGGCCTAATTTCTGTTCCTATGTCTTATGGTCTTATCAAGACTGCTCCCACCTCGAGTATGCTCTCTTGCATCAGGCAGAAGATACAAAAGTTTGAAAATATGTATCAACAAATTTAAGAACAGCTTCTTCCCTGCTGTTATCAGACTTATGAAGAGATCTCGCATATCTTAGAGTTGATCTTTCTGTGCACCTTCTCTGTAACTGTAACACTGCAGTCTGCATTCTGTTCTGTTATCCTGATGTACCTTATGTGAGGTATGATTTGTCTGGCTAGCACACAAAACAATACTTTTCACTGTATCTCACTGTATATGACAATGATAAATCAAATCAAATCAAACCGTCGAATAGAAGAAATTACCTGGCTCAGGCTTCTAAACAAAAGAAAATACTTGTTTTCACTGAGCAGCTGTCTTCATGATAGCAATTCAAAAGATTAAAGCTTTAAAGTTTTCGAGAAGCTTCACTGGGGGTGCAGCAACAATGTTACCTAGCAGGGTGCTGAAACATGTGCAACCAAAACCACTGGCTCAGTGCGCATGTCTACAACCTCAGATTAAAATTTGCCCAGATTATGTTATGGGGTAACTACCTAATTCAACAATGAAGAGTTCCACTGCAAAAGGCATTCTGGAGATTACATGTCCTTGGACCAACCATGTGGTTTGCTGGGAATGACATCTTTTGGGATGGACATCCGAGAAATAAAAGATGTTCTAGCAGCAAGGCAGTTTACAGTCAACCCAAGGTGAAGATGAGTCTCAAAGTCAACTACCCTGAAGTGAAAGACAGACCAATCTTCCAAGTCCAAAAAGAATTGATTCTGCAGAGAATTCTGAAATCACAGGATCACAAAATTGTTCTGCTATAGGAAGAGGCAATTCAGTGTTTCATGCCCTCACTGGCTCTCTGAATGAGAATTATGATTTAGTAATATCCTTCGGCCTTTTCCCTGTAAAATCGCATTGTTTCTATTCAAATAATCATCTCACACCCTCTCAGATGCCTCAATTTATCATGACCGTACATCCAGGCAGTACATCCCAGAATCTAACTACTTGCTGTGTACAATCCTGCCCCAGTCTGAAAAGTATCCATCAACCATTACTCTTACCTCTTCAAAAAAACTTCTATAAGTTACTGAAATATAATTTTGCCTTAAGAGATCCATGTTGGCTTTCCTTAATTAACTAATTAATTTAATTGCCTGTGTGACTATTAATTCTATTCTGAAGTATTGTTTCTAAAGATTTCCCCAATGCTGTTACTGGCTTGTCATTGCTGAACTGCTTTTCACACCTTTGATAAAAAAAAGTCATGATGTTTACAAATCTCCAACTATCTGGCAACACCCGAGTTTAAGGATGACAAACAAATTATGACCAAATCTTCCACAATTTCCACTCTCACTTCCTTCAATATCATTGGATGCATCTCTCCAGTCCCAAACCATGTCAACTTTAAGTGCAGCCAAACTATCCAATGCTCCCTCCTTATTAGTTTAGAATTGAATGCCCTCTGTCACATTTACTTGGGTACTATTATAGAACAGAATTATAGAATACCTACAGTGTGGAAACAGGCCATTTGGCCCGAGTCCACATTGACTCTATGAACAGCATCCCATCTCACCCACTTACCCTATCCCTGTAGCCCTGCTTTCCCATGGTTAATGCACCTATGTATGCATCCCTAGACACTGAGTAATTCAGCGTGGCCAATCCACCCAACTTGCACATCTTTGGACTGTGGGAGGTAACCTGATCTCCCAGAGGAAGCCCACAGGCAGGGCATACAAACTACATACAATCACCTGAGGCTGGAATTGAACGTGGGTCCTTGGCACTGTGAGGCAGCAGTGCTAACTGTGCTGTCATCTTCTTCCTAAGAAAAGACAGGTGCAATGTATTTGTGTGATAACGTAATCGCGAACTCCCCTTTCTGCTCCATAATCAGCCCCACTCTTCCTTTAACTATTTTAGGGGTTTAAACAAAACTGTGGGATTCCTGCTTATGTTAACTGCTCGCTAATTTTCGTAATCTCATTTTGTTTCACTTATTCACTTTTTCACCTCCTTTCCGAGCCTTCTGTGGTCAGCCTGGTTCTTAATTGTATTGCCTACCTGACAGCTAATATAAACACAATTCTATTCTTTACCTTAAATTCTATCCCCTTTGTCATCTTGGGAGTTCTGGATTTGTTTGTCCCACCTTTCCCTTAAGGAAAAATACTTTAACTATGCCCGAACCTTCTTTTCTTTGAAGCTACACTTTTTCCCAACAGCCAGTCTATCTAAGTCGAGCTCTTTGCTTGCCTCATTAAAGCCAGCTGTTCTTCAGTTAACTATTCCTCCTATGGATTGTTCATTGTTCTTTTCCATCATTATCCTAAACCTTATGACCACTGTCCCCAAAAGGTTTCTCTACAGACATCCTTGATCCATTTCCCTCCCAACGAACAGGTTTGGCAATGCCTTCTTTCTAGTTGGACTGGACATGTACTACTACAGAAAATTTTCCTGAACATCTGTGCCCTTCACAGTACTATTATCCCAGTTTACATTTAGATAAATAATATCCTCAATATAACTGTAAATATTTGCATTTGCAAATATTTTTTACAGATTTGTTTCTCTATGTCCCTCTCAACATTTGGTAGCCTATAAACCAAGTGGAGCAATGGAATTACATCATTTTGGTTCCTTAGCTGTGTCAAATATATGTACCAACAGATTCAAGAACAGCTTCTTCCCTATTATTATTAGATCGCTGAATGGATCTCTCTAATTTCAAATCTATTGTTAATCCTGCTTTTGTACATCTATGCTGCCGTAACTTTGTATGCCATGCTCTGACTAAACACCCTTTGATCTGCACGTCCTTGTATGTTACGATCTACCTGTACAGTTTGCATAATAAACCTTTTCACTGTACTTAGGAAGATATGACAACAGTAAATCAAATCAAAATGAAAATCAAATTGATTCTGTACTTGAATGCTCTGAGACATTCTATTTCTTTAACTGTAACTGAAGTTGCCACCCCTCTTTTTTTCCTCCCTTTCCTACATTTCCTGAACAACCTCTATCTTAGAACATTTAGAACACAATCTTTGTCTTCCTTGAGCAATATATCTTGTTATAACTATAACGTAATTCTGTGTTCAACTGCAATCTTACCAATCTCAGTGACTATACTATGGACATTCATATACATGCAGTATAACTTTGGTTTAGAACATTTTAATTTCTTCCTAACCCCAACCCAACTTATAGTTTACTATTCATAATTCTCATGTTATGTGTCTCTCCCAGTATTTTGTTTACACTACTCTTCTTCTCTGGCATCCTCTCTTGCTTCCCATGTTCTTAGAGATTTACCTTAAACTCTGCCCACAGCTCTGGCAAAATGCATCCAAAGGAAGCCAATCCTAACACTGTTCAGAATCTGTCTGGACTGTATGGGTGCCGTTATACCCAAAATCAGTCTCAATGGCCCAGGAATCTTTCAATCCATGCATTCATCTGTCTTCTTTGTGAGCTAACTTGCATGTGTATTGGAACCAATGTGGAGATTACTCCATTTAAGGACCCATCTGCTAATTTTCAACCTAATTCCTTAAATTCTGACTGCAGAAACAAATCCCTCTCACATTCTGTGTCATTGTTCCCAACATAAACCGCAAACCCCCTCGAATCATCAATCTCATAAGAACATACTGCAACTGCCCTGTGGCCTCCTTGATCCTGGCACCAGGGAGGCCAACATGAAGTCATATTCTTGGCCATGAGAAAACCTGTCTGTTCGCTGAACTAATGAATCCCCAATAAACATATACATCTCAGATTCCTCATTTTTCAAGGATCGCGACATCCCCCCATCAGTGGTTGAGAATGCCCTCGACCATGTCTCCCGCATTTCCCGCAACTCATCCCTCACAACCCCTCCCCACAATAACAACCAAAACAGAATCCGCCTCATCCTCACGTATCACCCAACCAACCTCCGGATCCAACACATCAGCCTCCAACACTTCCGCCATCTGTAATCTGACCCCACTACCAAAGACATTTTTCCCTCTCCACTCTTATCTGCTTTCTGGAGGGATCACTCTCTCCTTGACTCCCTTGTCTGCTCCACACTCCCCTCCATCCCCACCTCACCCGGCATTTTTCCCTGCAACTGCAGTAAGTGTTACACTTGCCTACACCTCCTGCCTCACCCACATCCCAGGCCCCAAGATGACTTTCCACATCAAGCAGATGTTCACCTGTGCATCTGCCAATGTGGTACACTGCATCCACTGTTACCTTTGTGGCCTCCTCTACATCAGGGAAATCAAGCAGAGGCTTGGGGACCGCTTTGCAGAACACCTATGCTCGGTTTGCAACAAACAACTGCACCTCCCAGTCGCGAACCATTTCGACTACCCCTCCCATTCTGCAGACAATATGTCCATCATGGGCCCCCTGTAGTGCTACAACGATGCTACCCAAAGGTTGCAGGAACAGCAACTCATATTCTGCTTGGAAACCCTGCAGGCCAATGGAATCAATGTGGACTTCACCAGCTTCAAAATCTCCCCACCCCTAACGCATCCCAAAACCAGCCCAGCTTGGCCCCGCCTCCCTAACCTGTTCTTCCTCCCACCTACCCCTCCTCCCACCTCAAACCCCTCCCCCATCTCCTACTTACTAACCTTATCCCGCCCCCCTTGACCTGTCCATCCACCCTGGATTGACCTATCTCCTCCCTACCTCCCCACCTACAGTCAACTTTACTGGCTCCATCCCTCACCGGTGGGTCTCCTCTCAACCTATTACTCTCCTCTATCCATCTTCTATCCGCCTCTCCCCTCTCGCTATTTATTTCAGACCCCCCTTCCCCTCCCCTATTTCTGAAGAAGGATCTAGGCCCGAAACATCAGCCTTCCTGCTCCTCTGATGCTAGTTGGCCCACCGTGTTCATCCAGCTCTACACCTTGTTATCTCTAGTTCTTCCACGCTTCTTTCTTTTCTCCCGTACAAATGAGCCACCTGCGGTGTCATGGATGTGGCTGTCAATATAGGCCTATGAGGAAACACAGTCCTCGCCATATCCAAAACAGTAAACCAGCTAATGAGCATAACCATCTCAGGGAATTCCTGCATGACGTATGGCAGTGACGTATTCCTAATTTTCCTGACTAGCTTCATAAGTATGCTGTCAAGCAAGTCCTTTGCCTCTTAGATGCACTAGAGTGATTCTAGCTGTTGTTCAAGCTCCAAAGCCCACAGTTCAACTTTCTTCAACTGGTGCCACTTCCTGCAGAAGTACTTGTCCAGATCACATGAAGTGTTGACAACTCTCTGTATTCCACAGGATGGGCATGTCTAAGCTACCCAAGCCTAGCTTAAGCTTAGTTTTGGACTACTTATTTAAAAAGTGGCAATCAATCAGTGTGGAATCCCTAGTGTGGAAGAATGCCATGCAGGCCTTTTGAGTCTGCACAGACCCTTCAAACAGCATTCCAACCAGACCCAGTCTCCGACTGTTAACCCACAACCCCACATTTACCATGGGTAACCAAAGTGGCCTGCACATACCTGAACACTATGGGCAATTTGTTTTTAGCTATGCAAACCACCTTATCTGCACATTTGGCCTGTGGGAGGAAACCAGAGTACCCAGCAGAAGCCCTCCTACATAGACACAGGGAAAATATGCAAACTTCACACAGATAGTCACCTCAGGCTGGAATCAAACCTTGGTCTCTGGTGGTGGGGCAGCAGTGCCAACCACTGAGCCACCATGCTGCCCAAAGTAGAAAGTGGAACTAAACATCTTTACACAGATTTACCTTGTGCATATAACTTAGATACTTAAGTATATGAGTAAGAACCAATCTCGAAAGGATGAAAATTTAAACAAAGCAAAGGGGTACCATTCCTCACTTAACTGTCAACTGATTGAACTCCAAGTACACCATTCAAGCTGCACTAAAACTATCTGAATTTATAAAGTCAGAAACTCAGGGAGAATTAGGCATAAAGATCTACAGCACAGAAAAAAGGCCCTTCGACCCAGTGCATCTGCGCCACTCAAAACCAACCACCTAACTATTCTAGGTAACAAATTGTGGAGCTGGATGAACACAGCAGGCCAAGCAGCATCTTAGGAGCACAAAAGCTGACATTTCAGGCCTAGACCCTTCATCAGAAAAGGGGGATGGGGAGAGGGTTCTGAAATAAATAGGGAAAGAGGGGGAGGCGGATTGAAGATGGATAGAGGAGAAGATAGGTGGAGAGGAGACAGACAAGTTAAAGGGGCGGGGATGGAGCCTGTAGAGGTGAGTATAGGTGGGGAGGTAGGGAGGGGATAGGTCGGTCCAGGGAGGACAGACAGGTCAAGGGGGCAGGATGAGGTTAGGAGGTAGGAAATGTAGGTACAGCTTGCGGTGGGGGGAGGGAATAGGCGAGAGGAAGAACAGGTTAGGGAGGCAGGGTCGAACTGGGCTGTTTTTGGGATGCAGGGGAGGGAGGGGAGATTTTGAAGCTTGTGAAATCCACATTGATACCATTGGGCTGCAGGGTTCCTAAGCGGAAGATGAGTTGCTGTTCCGGCAACCTTCGGGTGGCATCATTGCGGCACTGCAGTAGGCCAGGGTGGACATGTCATCTAAGGAATGGGAGGGGGAGTTGAAATGGTTCGCGACTGGGAGGTGCAGTTCTTTGTTGCGAACCGAGTGTAAGTGTTCTGCAAAGCGGTCCCCAAGCCTCCGCTTGGTTTCCCCAATGTACAGGATGCCGCAACGGGTACAGCGGATGCAGCGTTCACATTGGCAGATGTGCAGGTGAACATTTGCTTGATGTGGAAAGTCATCTTGGGGCCTGGGATGTGGGTGAGGGAGGAGGCGTGGGGGCAAGTGTAGCACTTACATAGAAATACAGCGCAGAACAGGCCCTTCGGCCCTCAATGTTGCGCCGACCTGTGAACTAATCGAAGCCCATCCCTCTACACTATCCCGTCATCATCCATATGCTTATCCAAGGACTGTTTAAATGCCCTTAATGTGGCTGAGTTAACTACATTGGCAGGCAGGGCGTTCCACACCCTTACCACTCTCTGAGTAAAGAACCTGCCTCTGACATCTGTCTTAAATCTATCACCCCTTGATTTGTAGCTATGCTCCCTGGTACAAGCTGAAGTCATCATCCTTGGAAAAAGACTCTCACTGTCCACCCTATCTAATCCTCTGATCATCTTGTATGTTTCTATTAAATCCCCTCTTAGCCTCCTTCTCTCTAATAAGAACAGACCCAAGTCCCTCAGCCTTTTTTCATAGGGCCTGCACTCCTGACCAGGCAACGTCCTGGTAAATCTCCTCTGCACCTTTTCCAATGCTTCCACATCCTTCCTGTAATCGGGTGACCAGAAATGCATGCAATATTGCAAATGAGGTCGCACTAGCGTTTTGCACAGTTGCAGCATGACATCACGGCTCCGGGTTTCAATCCCTCTCCCAATAAAACGTAACGCACCATTAGCCTTCTTAACAGCACTATCAACCCTGGGTGGCAACTTTCAGGGATCTATGTACATGGCCACCAAGATCCCTCTGCACATCCACACTACCCAGAATCTTTCCATTGACCCAGTATTCTGCCTTCCTATTATTCCTCCCAAAGTGAATCACCTCACATTTATCCATATTAAACTCCATTTGCCACCTTTCAGCCGAATTCTGCAATTTATCCAAGTCTCCCTGCAACCTGCAACATTGTTCCACACTGTCCACCACTCTACCAACTTTAGTGTCATCTACAAACTTACTAACCCATCCACCTATGCCTGCGTCCAAGTCATTTATAAAAATGACAAACAGCAGTGATCCCAAAACAGATCCTTGAGGCACACCAGCCTGACTGCAGGCTGAACATTTTCCATCAACCACCACTCATTGCCTTCATACAGAAAGCCAGTTTCTAATCCAAGCTGCTAAATCTCCCTCAATCCCGTGCCTCTGTATTGTCTCCAATCGCCTACCATGTGGAACCTTATCAAAGGCTTTACTGAAGTCCATGTACACTACACCAACTGCCCTTCCCTCGTCCACATGCTTGGTCACTGTCTCAAAAAACTCAATGAGGTTTGTGAGACATGACCTGCCCTTGACGAATCCATGCTGACTATCTCCAATCAAATTGTTGCTTGCCAGATGATTATAAATCCTATCTCTTATTATCCTTTCCAAAATTTTTCCGAAAACAGACGTAAGGCGCACAGGCCTGTAATTACCTGGGTCATCCCTACTACCCTTCTTGAACAAGGGCATAACATTTGCAATCCTCCAGTCCTCTGGTACTAAACCTGTAGACAATGAGGACTCAAAGATCAAGGTCAAAGGCTCCGCCACCTCCTCCCTAGCTTCCCAGATAATCCTCGGAAAAATTCCATCCGGCCCAGGGGATTTATCTACCCTCACACCTTCTAGAATTGATAACACCTCCTCCTTACTAATCTTAATCCTTTCCTGCAGTTGCAGGGGAAAGTGCCAGGTGTGGTGGGGTTGGAGGGGGAGTGTAGCGCGGACAAGGGAATTCCGGAGAGAGTGGTCTTTCCGGAAGGCAAGCAAAGGTGGGGATGGAAAAATGTCTTTAGGGGTGTGGTTGGATTGTAGATGGCAGAAGTGTCAGAGGATGACGCGTTGTATCCAGAGGTTGGTGGGGTGGTATGTGAGGACGGGGATGGGGTGTGAGGGATGAGTTGCAGGAAATGCGGGAGACACGGTCGAGGGTGTTCTCGACCACTGTGGGGGGGGGGCAAGTTGCAGTCCTTGAAGAATGAGGACATCTGGGATGTGCGGGAGTGGAATGCCTCATCCTGGGAGCAGATGCGGTGGTGGCCAAGGAATTGAGAATACGGGATGGAATTTTTGCCGAAGGTGGGTGGGAGGAGGTGTATTCTAGGTAGCTGTGGGAGTCTGTGGGCTTGAAATGGATACCGGTTTCTAGGTGGTTGCCTGAGATGGAGGCAGGGAGGTCTAGGAATGGGAGGGATGTGTTGGATATGGTCCAAGTGAACTTGAGGTTGGGGTGGAAGGTGTTGGTGAAGTGGATGAACTGTCCGAGCTCCTCTTGGGAGCATGAGGCCGTGCCGATGTAGTCATCAATGTAACAGAAGAAGAGGTAGGGTTTAGGGCCAGTGTCAGTACGGAAGAGGGACTGTTCCACGTAACCTATAAAGAAGCAGGCGTAGCTTGGGCCTATGCGGGTACCCATGGCCACCCCCTTTGTCTGTAGGAAGTGGGAGGAATCCAAAAAGACGTTGTTGAGGGTGAGGATGAGTTCTGCTAGGCAGATGAGGGTATCGGTGGAGGGGGACTGTTCGGGCCTGTGGAACCGGAAGAAGCGAAGGGCCCACTCTCATTTTCCAGCACTTGGCCAATAGCATTTTATGCCATCACATCTGAATACTTCACAAAAGTTATGAGGGTTTTGTCCTTACAGATAGTGAATTCCAGATTCCCATTATCCTCTTGTTGAAAAAGTTTTCTCTCACATCTTCTCTCAACCTTCTGCGTCTACTTTAAATCTGTGCCTCTGGTAACTGATCACTCCATCAAGGAGAATAGTTTCTTTCTATCTCTGCTACCTACACCCCATATAATTTTATACACCTCAATCATGTCCCACCTCAATTTTCTCTGCTTCAAAGAAAATAACTACAATCTCTCTGACTGAAACTGTGTAAACTTTCTAAACTGAACCAATTCTCTTACAGTCTCTTCATAACTGAAACTCTCAAACGGAGGTAACATCCTGGTAAATGTCCTCTGGCCTTCTCCATGCTATCACATCCCTCCTTCAATATGGATTTCAGAACTGCACACATCCTTCACTGTGATCTCACCAATATTTTGTATGGTTCCAGTGACCTCCTTGCTTGTAAACTTCATGCCTCAACTAATAGGGGCAAATATACAAATGCCTTCATAACCATTTTATCCATCTGAGCTGATAGCTTAAGGGCCAGTGCAGAAGCACATCAAGGGCCCTCTGATCCTCAGTGGTTCCCAGGGTCTGATTGTTCATCCTGCTTTTTTGTCCTGCCCAAGTGTCCTACCTCACATTTATTCAGATTGAATTCCATTTGCCACTGATCAGCCCATCTGACCAGTTTAAAATCCACTTGCAGTCTCAGACTATATTTCTCACTACTCATCACCCCACCAATTTTTGTGCCATTTGCAAACTTATTGATCAACGCTCCTACATTCAAGCCTAAATCATTTATATAAACCACAAACAACAAGGGCCCCCTTTTGGAACTGGACACAGGCTCTCAGTGGAACAACACCTCCCAACATTGGGGTCCTCCACCACCTCTCATGGCCAGAGAGGAATTGAAAATTTTTGCGAGCACCCCTCCTCTCTTGCGTCATTCAACAACCTGGGATACATTCTATGTGGCCCTGGAGACTGATCTACTTTTAAGCCAGCCAGACCACTCAGAACATCCTTCTGTCTGTGCTAACTTCATTAATTGTATCACAGATCTTCTCCCTGTGGGATCGTGACAGATATAATTGAATGTACAGATGTTAACTACAGAGAATAACAATCTTGGCTGGCATGTTTTAAGGGGTAATGCTGGAAATCAAATTAATATCCATCAAATTGGATGATGCCATATAGACTCCAGTGGGGATAACGCAGAAACATCTTAGGATCTTTACAGCTTCAGCAGTTCCATGTTCTATCATAGGAGATGTGCTTTGTGATGGAGTGGACACCGTGTTGGAGGTTCGGATCAGGGTAGAGTTAAAGTAAGATAAATGGGACGCAGAAGGTTATGCTAAATTTAGTGCAATCAATGTACCTGTGCTGGCAAATAATTATGAAGACATAAAACAACAGAGCCAAGTATTTTTCCCAGCTTACTTTGATACAACTTAAATGAGATTCAACATAATATCAATTTCAGATTTGATATCCAAAACATCAACTTTACAAAGAAACAAAGAAACCTACACCACAGGAATAGGCCCTTTGGCCCTCCAAGACTGCGCCGATCAAGATCCTCTGTCTAACGTGTCATCTATTTTCTAACGGTCTGTGTCCATTTGCTTCCTGCCCATCCCTGTACCTGTCCAAATATATCTTAAAGATACTAACGTGTCTGCGTCTACCACCTCCGCTGGCAACGCGTTCCAGGCACCCACCACTCTCTGTGTAAAGAACTTTCCACGCATATCTCCCTTAAACTTTCCTCCTCTCACTTTGAACTCATGACCCCTAGTAATTGAGTCCCCCACTCTGGGAAAAAGCTTTACCTTAAATTCCTAACTGCAAATGTATTATATCAACTTGAAACAGTAAATCAATTTTTGTTTCCAAACAACCTATAACTCTAATAAAAACCCCTCTGAGGAAGAGTCACCGGACCTGAAATGTTAACTATGTTTTCTCCTTCACAGATGCTGTTAGGCCTGCTGAGCTCTTCCAGCAACTTTGTTTTTGAACCTATAATTCTACCCTGATCTGAACTTACATTGTATCCACTCCATCACAAAGCACACCTACTCCTGTAATTAAATAAAGAATAGCAGATGCTGAAGATCTGAAATAAAAACAGGAATTGCTGGAGAAACTCAGTGCATCTCGCAGCATCTGTGGAAAGGAAACTTGATGCTTTGAATCCAGTGACCCTTCTTCAGAACTTCTTCTCCTGTCTAAAGTCATTTGCAACCTTTTCCATGTGAATTAAAAGTAGGAACTTTTGATTTTACATGCAAAGAATGCTATTTCTCAGTAAAGACACATAGTTTTTGGTAAATTAGTCCAAGCAAAGGACATCTGCTTTAGATTTTTTCAAACTTCACATTTTTCTCTCAGCCTCAAATTACATCAGACAATTTATCTCTTGCCACCTCTCCTGAAGACAGTGACTCAAACTAGTTATTATTCCATAGGCATCAGCAGCCCTACAATCACAAATCCGAGTGATTATTATTTATCTTACAATAAAATACTGTACTTCCATCTTTCATATACCATTAAATTTTCCAAGATACTTTACTGATTTATCGAATGAAAACATGGGAAGAAAGGAGAGAAAAAGATCAATGACTCTAAGCTTAATTGAAGTTTAAATCACAGGTCTGACCACGCACATCACGGAAGTATTCCAATATTTTAGTGGGATGACACGAGTGGAGAGCTGAGAATCACAGCTATGACCAATCCTAATTGTCATATACAACAACAACAAAAACAAAGTTGCTGGAAAAGCTCAGCAGGTCTGCCAGCATCTGTGGAGGAGCAGAGTTAATGTTTTAGGTCTGGTGACTCTTCCACAGAACCTCTAATAGTCATATACATGCATTTCCAAGCAAAATCTCAGAATTACTATTAAATGCAAAGTTTCCGTTTCCTTTACTCCCCAATCCTGGAGGCAAATTATAGAACATAGAACATAGAACAGTAGAGCACAGAACAGGCCCTTCAGCCCACAATGTTGTGCCGACCATTGATCCTCATGTATGCACCCTCAAATTTCTGTGACCATATGCATGTCCAGCAGTCTCTTAAATGACCCCAATGACCTTGCTTCCACAACTGCTGCTGGCAATGCATTCCATGCTCTCACAGCTCTCTGTGTAAAGAACCCGCCTCTGACATCCCCTCTATACTTTCCTCCAACCAGCTTAAAACTATGACCCCTCGTGTTAGCCATTTCTGCCCTGGGAAATAGTCTCTGGCTATCAACTCTATCTATGCCTCTCATTATCTTGTATACCTCAATTAGGTCCCCTCTCCTCCTCCTTTTCTCCAATGAAAAGAGTCCAAGTTCAGTCAACCTCTCTTCATAAGATAAGCCCTCCAGTCCAGGCAGCATCCTGGTAAACCTCCTCTGAACCCTCTCCAAGGCATCCACATCTTTCCTGTAATAGGGGGACCAGAACTGGACGCAGTATTCCAAGTGCGGTCTAACCAAAGTTTTATAGAGCTGCAACAAGATCTCACGACTCTTAAACTCAATGCCCCTGTTAATGAAAGCCAAAACACCATATGCTTTCTTAACAACCCTGTCCACTTGGGTGGCCATTTTAAGGGATCTATGTATCTGCACACCAAGATCCCTCTGTTCCTCCACACTGCCAAGAATCCTATCCTTAATTCTGTACTCAGCTTTCAAATTCGACCTTCCAAAATGCATCACCTCGCATTTATCCAGGTTGAACTCCATCTGCCACCTCTCAGCCCATCTCTGCATCCTGTCAATGTCCCGCTGCAGCCTACAACAGCCCTCTATACTGTCACCGACACCTCCGACCTTTGTGTCGTCTGCAAACTTGCTGACCAATCCTTCAATCCCCTCATCCAAGTCATTAATAAAAACTACAAACAGTAGAGGCCCAAGGACAGAGTCCTGTGGAACACCACTCACCACTGACTTGCAGGCAGAATATTTTCCTTCTACTACCACTCGCCGTCTTCTGTTGGCCAGCCAATTCTGTATCCATAACTATTTAAAGTTTAAATTCAAAGTTCTCCAAGTGCTCTTTATTGGTCTTTCCGGCTATTAGAATGTCACCTAGATAAAAGGCAACTTGCAGTAGCCCTCGTACAATGTTCTCCATGGTCCACTGTAAAAAGGCGCAGGCTGATGGTACCCCATGTGGCAGCCTTGTACACTGATATAAACTATCAAGGGTATTAAATGTAGCGTACTACAGGGACGCCAGTTACAATTGCAGGTAGGTGTGGTTGATGTCCAGCTTCATAAAGGACATGCCCGCTGCCAATTTTTGCATACAATTCCTCTATGCGAGGGATCGGGTATTTATCCAGTTGCGAGAAGCAGTTTATCGTTTGCTTAAAATTCCCACAAAGGTGAACTGAGCCATCACACTTTACAATCGGTATGACTGGTGCTGCCCATTCTGCAAAGTGTACAGGTTGAATGATTCCTTTACTCTCCAGCCTCCCAGTTTTCACTTTTACTTTTGCCCAAAAGGCAAATGGTACCAGGTGGGCCTTGAAAAATCTCAGAACTTTATCCTGGTCATCATGCAAAGAGGTTCTGCTCCTTCTTGAAAAATGCCTGCGTATTTAACTAGGACTTCACTGAGGCAGCCATTTTCCAATCAAAAAACACTGAGCCACTCTAGGTAAATCTTTCTCAACCAACTGCACCCCAATAGGCACAGGCCTGACCGTTTTACTACTAGCAGTGGTAAGTGCACCAACTGCTTCTCGTAGGGGACCAGAACTGAAGTCGAACCCTTAATTTGCAACGGTTCCCTAGTGTATGTTCTCAGTCTATCTGAGGTCTTGTGCAAGCTTAAAGGTTGGAGTGCCCAATGAATCTTATTAAAAACAGATTTTGCAACCACAGATACAGCTGCACAGATATTGACCTCTGGGGGAACTGGGTGACCAAGTAACGAAACATTAATTTTAATCATGGATAACAAAGTGTGGAGCTGGAGGAACACAGCAGGCCAGACAACATCAGAGGAGCAGGAAAGTTGACGTTTCGGGTTGGGATCTTCAGAAATTTTAATCAGTTCCAATATAGGTGTCACTAAGCAATTTATTTGTACCAACCCACATGTAGGGGGACTTTCCAGGGTGCGTATTCTCCTGGGTACTGGTCTATAGGTTTTCTTACTCAAGTCACACATTTTGAACACCTTTGCTGTCTTGAGTCCACATACCGGCAACAACTACAATGGCTTGCCAAATCAGATCCTGATTAACTGTTCAGCTACTTGGCCGAGGCTTAACTTTGTCATGGGGTTCTGTTGTTGGTTAGCCTAGGGTCCCTATGCTCAGGATATGAGGCTCCGCGATTGCCTACACTTAAATGGTGCTCCCCAAGCTCATTTGGACAGGTGAGAGTGTCCACTTCCATTGGGATGCCCTGTAGATAACATGCTCTACTTGCTGCATTTTCTAATGACAAGGCCAGCTGCAGTGCCTATTTGAAGTCCAGCTGGGTTTCAGCTAGTAGGCACTCCTGCATGGTTATGTTATTAATCCCACACACCAAATGGTCTCTCAGCATCTCATGCAGGGTTAACCCATGCATCTGGCAGTCATCATAACCTCATCAAAAATCACGACATAGAAACCAACACCCTCCCTACCTCGGGTTCTCTAACAGCCAAATAAAACCAATAGCATCTCAGGATTAGAGGAAGTTTGGGGTCATAAAACTCCTTAAACAGTTCCATCAACTAGTGGAAGGTTTTAGTGGCTGGTCCCTCTGTGAAAGTTAAGTAATAGAAAATGCTGTGGGTCCACATACAGTCAGAGGATCATTTGTTGCTTTTCATCAGCTCCAAAATATTGCATTCTTTCCACATTCTCGGCCCATTTTTGACAACTGAGCCAAATGAGTCAAGCTTCCCAAATACAGGCACCAAGCCAAAAATACTTATCCCAACTCCAAAATGACAGTTGCAAGCTAATGTTCTTCAGGCATAAGTAAAAACCGAAAAAAACTGCATATACTGTAAATCAGTAACAAAAACAAAGTTGCTGGAAAAGCTCAGCAGGTCTGGCAGCATCTGTGAAGGAAAAAACAGAGTAATGTTCTGAGGAAAGGTCACCGGACCCAAAATATTAACTCTGTACCTTCAAAGATGCTGCCAGACCTGCTGAGCTTTTCCAGCAACTTTGTTTTTGCTCTTCAGACGTAACCTGTTTTCTCTTGTTTCCACTGAAATAACACTAGGTGCCCAACACTAGACACCCTTCATTTACTAGTGTACAGTACACTGGCCTTGGTCTGCCAGTTCGGAATCAGTCCTCAACTGAGGAGTTTCTAATCTCCTGTTCTTTTTTCTTTTTTTTATATATGGGCCCTCTTTTGGTGCAGTGCTAGTGTCCCAACTCCTGTACTGGGAAGCCTGTGTTCAAGTTCCACCTGCTGCAAAGATGTGTAATAACATTGTTATTATGTCTTATGGACTTATCAAGTGACTTTTGAAATTCCAAGTATACCACATTCACATCTTTTGATTTTTGCAGTGGGGAGATCTGATGTTTGTACAGTGATAATCATCCCTTGATTTGGTTGCTGAACAGGTACTTAGATCCTTTTTTGTGTGAAATTGTTTAGTTTAAGCTTTCCAGGGTTCTGGAGGGGCTTTTTTTGAGTAATTAATTGTTGGTCCCTAAATTCTGTTCAATCTTCTGACCACTACTAACCTTGGCAGAATTGTACACCGTTCCTTTCAAGTCAATACTAACATCACCACACACTAGGTAGCGTCTTCAGAGAGATCCATGAACTAAGAAGTTGTTTAACTGGCTATTGACCCTTTAATATTTGTACGGTTCAAATTAAAGTAACCAGTTACACAAGATAAAAGTTTAGTTTATTCCTTGCTGTCAGTTACTCTAGTAAAATGTGATAAATTTATTAGGTAAACCATAAGTACAACTGTTATAAGTAAAGAAAAAAAAGTTACATTTGCTGATGAAATAACTACACAGAGGCCAGTTCCCACCATCAAGTCACCATTTATTTACTAGTGTACAGTACATTGGCCATGGTCAGCCAGCTCAAAGTCAGTCCTCACCTGAGGAGAATCTAATCACCTGATTATATCGGTCAGCCAAGGCTTTCCTTATTGGCCCAGGTTAACAATCCCAATCAAAAACCTCGTAGTCAACAAAGGTGCACTTGGTTCCAATCACTACACCTACTCACATTGAATACTAGAGAAAAGCAAAACTCAGAAAATCAGGGCTTTTGCACCTTGAAAAATCTGACTTTTTTCAGGGATATTTTAAAGCTACAGTTGTCTATTTTCTTCAATTCCATTTGTCTAGTCGATCATTTTGCTGTTTCAAGAAACCTTCTGAATGCAGTTTACAAATTCTGTCCTGTATAAGCCTCTTGCTCTGAGGCAGTCCCAGTCAATATTGGAGAAGTTAAAGTCAATCACTCGAACAACTCTGTTTTTATTGCATCTTTTCATAATCTCCCGACATATTTGTTCCTCAATGTCTCAGTAGCTGTTGGGGGGCCTTCAGTTTCATCCTGTCACACTGATTGCACCTTTCTTATTTTTGAGTTATACCCATATTGCCTCAGTGGATGAGCCCTCCAATATGTCCTCTCTAACAGCAGATGTATTATTCTGCCTAATTAGTAATGCAACTCTTCCACTTCTTTAACCTTCCTTTTTATTTGGTCCATAACATTGAACCCCTGGAATGTTGAACAGCCAGTCCTGTCTGCTCCCTCAACCAAGTCTCTGTAATGGCCACAACATCAAAATCCCATGTACCGATCTTAACTCTGAGCTCATCTGCCTTACATATTATATTGCTTGCATTGAAATAAACACATACTACCATCATGTTCATTTACTTGTCTCTGACTGCTTTCTCTTTCTGATTTACCATGTACCTTCACCTCAATCCCTCCACTTGCTGACCCACTGGTCTGATTCCCAGCCCCCTGCCACTCTAGTTTAAATCTGTCATTTTCATCTGTGCAACGCCCATGTGTTTGTGTTTTATTGGATTTTTTCAAGGAGGTGATGAAGATGATGGATGAGGGTAGAACAGCAGACCTTGTCCACGTGGATTTTAGTAAGGCTTTCAACAAGGTCCCTCATAAGCTCATCCAGGAGATTAGGAGGCATGGGGTCCACGGTGACCAGACCTCATGGATTCAGAAACTGGAAAATGGTGGAAGGTTATTTTTCAGGCTGGAGATCCATGATCAATGATATTCCACAGGGATCCATACCGGTACCTCCACTGTTTGTGATCTATACGAATGACTTAGATGTAAGTATAGATGGACGGGTTAGTAAATTTGCAGACGATAAAAAGATCGGTGGAATTGTGAATAGTGTAGAAGGTTGTCAGGGATACAGTGGGAGATAGGATCAGTTGCAGATAAGGGCAGAGAAATTGCAGAGAGGGTTTAAGCCATGTGTAAATGTAAGGGAGATAAAATGTTAAGGAATTGTATACAGTTAATGGCAGGACATTGAACAGCGTTGATGTACAGAGTGATCTTGGGGTTCAAGTCCATTGGTCCTGAAAGAGGCCATGCAAGTAGTTAGGGTGGTGAAGAATGGGTATGGCATGATTGCCTTTATTTGTCGGAATTGAACACAAGAGTCAGGATATCATATTGCAGCTTTATAAGACTTTGGTTAGGCCATACTTAGAATATTGTGTTCAATTCTGGTTGCCCCATTACAGGAAAGGTGTGGATGCTTTGGTGAGATTGCAGAAGAGGCTTATCAGGATGGTGCCTGAATTATAGGGTATGAATTACAATCAGAGGCTAGAAAAGCTTGGCTTGTTTTCTATGGATCAGCGGAGGCCGAAGGGAGAGTTGATAGGTGTTCAGAAAATTATTGGATGCATTGATAGGGTTGATGGTCATAATCTTTTTCCCTGAGTTGAAATGTCTAAAACTAGGTATGCATTCAAGGTGAGAGGAGGAAATGTTCAAAGAAGATGGGAAGGGCAAGTGTTTTGTAGTAGGGGTGTGGAATGTGCTGCCAGCTGTGGCGTTGGAGGCAGATACAACGGGGGCATTTTAAGAGACTTTTAGATAAACACATCAGTATACAAAGAATAGATGAATATGGGCCAAGGGCAGAGAGAAGGGATTAGATTAATTTGGCGACATGCTTAGCCTAAGGAGTGGGCAAGTGTTGGGTTTTCCAAAAGGCATTAGGATGGACAAGTCCCCAGGTCCGGATGAGATCTATCCCAGGTTATCGAGGAAAGCAAGACAGGAAATAGCTGGGGCCTTAACAGATATCTTTGCAGCATCCTTGAGCAAGGTTGAGGTCCTGGAGGACTCGAGAATTGATAATATTGTCCCCTTGTTTAAGAAGGATAGCAAGGATAATACAGGTAATTACAGACCGGTGAGCCTGACGTCAGTGGTGGAGAAGCTGCTACAGAAGCTACTGAGGGATAGAATTTATTTACATTTGGAAGGAAATGGGCTTATTAGTGATAAGCACCAAGGTTTTGTGCAGAGAAGGTCATGTCTTGCCAACTTGATAGAATTCTTTGAGGACATGACAAAGTTGATAGATGAGGGAAGGGCTGCAGATGTCATATACATGGACTTCAGTAAAGCCTTTGATCAGGTTCCCCATGGCAGGCAGGGAGAAAGTGAAGTCGCATGGGGTCCAGTGTATACTAGCTAGATAGATAGAGAACTGGCTGGGCAACAGGAGGCAGAGAGTTGTAGTGGAAGGGAGTTTCTCAAAATGGATAACGGTGACCAGTGGTGTTCCACAGGGATCGACGTTGGGACCAAAGTTGTTTGTGATATACATAAATGATCTGGAGGAAGGTACACGTGGTCTGATTAGCAAGTTTGCAGATGACACTAAGATTGGTGGAGTAGCAGAGAGTGAAGGGGACTATCAGAAAATGCAGCAGAATAGAGATAGATTGGACAGTTGGGCGGAGAAATGGCAGATGGAGTTCAATCCAGGCAAATGCAAGGTGAAGCATTTTGGAAGATCCAATTCAAGAGCGAACTATACAGTAAATGGAAAAGCCCTGGTGAAATTAATGCACAGAGAGATCTGGGTGTTCACGTCCATTGTACCCCGAAGTTGGCAAAGCAGGTTGATAGAGTGGCGAAGAAGTAGTGAAGATGCTTTCATTCATTGGACGGGGTACTGAATACATGAGTTGGCAGGTCATGTTATAGTTGTATGGGATTTTGGTTTGACCACATGTGGAATACTGCGTTATGTTCTGGTCGCCACATTACCAAAGGATGTGGATGCTTTGGAGAGGGTGCAGAGGAGGTTCACCAGAATGCTGGAGGGCCTTAGCTATGAAGAGAGGTTGAGTAGATTGGGATTATTTACATTAGACAGACAGAGATTGACGCGGGATCTGATTGAGGTCTACAAAAATCACGAGAGGTATAGACAGGGTGGATAGCAAGAAGCTTTTTCCCCAGAGTGGGGGTCTCAATTACTAGGGGTCACAGTTTCAAGGTGAGACGGGACAAGTTTAAGGGAGATATGTATGGAAAGTTCTTTACGCAGAGGGTGGTGCACGCCTGGAACATGTTGCCAGCAGAGGTGGTACAGGTGGGCACATATACATGAATGGGCAGGGAGCAGAGGGAGACAGATGCCTGGAAAATAGGTGATAGATTTAGACAGAGGGTCTGGATTGAAGCAGGCTTGGAGGGCCGAAGGGCCTGTTCCTGTGCTGCAATTTTCTTTGTTCTTAATTCTTTATAATATTGTGGGTCAAAAGGCCCATTCCTGTGCTGTGCAGGTCTATGCAGTTCTTGATTTAACAAATCATGAAAATGTTCCTAATTTCCCCCTTAAAGTTTAAATAGAGTTCAGAATCTCACTGAAGTCACATTTTTTTAAAACCGAACAGCTATTATTTGCAGTAGTGGAGTGGGTAAAGAAGGTGATTGGTACAGTAATTCTCAGACACACAGTGTGCCATGTACAAAAAGCAATTCAACTTTCCAGATATGTTGTTGGTTCCTGTTACAATATCATAAGCACGACTCCTCACGACATCCTCTGATTCTGTCAGTCTGCTCTGGACAGACCTAAGTATTGACATTACTCTGCAGCTGGAAACAATACATTTTATCAAGGCTTGTTCCAAAACTGATCTTCACATATCCCTGGTTCCAAAACTGATCTTTACCTAAAGACTTTTGCTCCTTCTATGACAGGAGTGAATGAATGTTGTCCAGGGCTGTTGATTTTGATAATGATATCTTCCTGTTCCTAATTAGACTACCTGGCGGTAAACCCTTCTTATTCATACAGCAGTCCAGATGCCTTTTAAATGTTGTAACTGTACCAGCCTCCACCACTTCCTCTGGCAGCTCATTCCATTCATGCATTACCCTGTGTGAAAAAGTTGCCTCTTCGGTCCCTTTTAAATTTTTTCCCTCTCACCTTGAAGCCTCTAGTTTTGAAATTACCGACCCAAGGAAAAAGATCATGTCTATTTACCCTATCCAAGGCCCTCATGATTTTATCAACATCTGTGAGGTCACCCCTTAGCCTCTAGTGCTCTGGAGAAAACAGCACGAGTCTATTCAACCTCTCCCTATTGCTGAAACACGCCAACCCTGGCAACATCCTTGTAAATCTTTTCTGAACCCTTTTAAGTTTCACAACATCCTTCCCATAGCAGGAGGCCAGAGTTACACGCAGTTTTCCAAAAGTGGTCTGTGATACGGACTGTTCCCAAGATAACGCCTCTAACTTGCCCACGTTCCCACATCTTAATGCCTTTCGAGGACCTGGCCCATCTCCTGCAGTTCCACACATACATGTCCACTTTGGTCCTTCAGGGGTCCTATTTTCTCTCCAGTTATTCTTTTTCCTTTAATATACTTAAAGAATATCTTTGAATTCACCTTAATCTTTTCAGCATCTTCTTTCTTAAAAGCTAACAAGCTATTAAATCAACCAGTGTTGTGGACATCTTCAGAAGCATTAGTGTACTTTATCCAGTGGGTGGTGATCTTCTGTATGAATCAGTGTTGAGATTCAGATTTCAATGTGCCAAATAAATCCTGTGCTCTAATGTTTATGTTAATTGGCAGTCAGCCATATGCTGAACATCTGAAATTATGAACAAATAGCTAATTTCAATTGACAGCCCAGCCACAGTTGAGACTTTGAACACAACTTAAACGATTTGATACATCAAAGGCAATTAAGCTCTGGAGAGTTTGTTCATACAGCTGTGCAATATTATTTTGTTATGGTTGTGCTTCAAACCTCATTCATTTTGGGGAAGACAATGATACAATTATTAAATAGTCTAAAAGCTTTCACTTGACAGTTTTATGAGCTTTTAAGAGAACTTAACTGGAATTTGCATGTCTGTTTATTTTTACAATTTCATGAGTACCTTAAATGCTTTTTGTTATTATAAAAGGACTACAGGGAGAGCTGGCCATTTTGATGCAAAATTGGCTTAAAGTGGTGGAGGGCTGCTTTTCACACTCGAGGTCTGTGACCAGCAGGCTGCCACAAGGAGCAGTGCTGAGTCCACTTCTTTTTGTTATTTTCATAAATGATTTGGATGTGAAAATAGGAGGTATTGTTAGTAAGTTTGCAGATGACATCAAATTTCATGGTGTAGTGGACAGTGAAGAGGTTTATCTCAGAGTACAACAGGACCTTGGTCAGATGGGCTGATGGACCGAGAAGTAGGAGATAGAGTTTAATTTAGATAAATGTGAGGTGTTGCATTTTGGTGAATCAGGGCAGGACGTATACACTTAATGATAAGGTCTGCCTACCATTAACTGTTGCGGAACAAAGAGACCTTGGGGTGCAGGTTCATAGTTCCTTGAAAGTGGAGATGCAAGCAGATAGAGTGGTAAAGAAGGCATTTGATATGCTTGTCTTTTTTGGTCAGTGCATTGAGTACAGGAGTTAGGATGACATGTTGTGGCTCTATGGGACATTGGTGATCCAACCATTGGAAAGATATTGTTAAATTTGAAAGGCTCAGGAAAGATTGTTAAGGATATTGCTGGAGCTGGTGGGTTTGGGTACAGGGAGTGGCGGAAGAGGCTTGGAATATTTTCCCTGGAGCATCTGATGCTGAGGGGTGGCTTTATAAAGGCTTATAAAATCACGAGGGCCATGGAAAGGGTGAGTAGACAAGGTCTTTTTCCAGGCAGGGAAGTCCAAACATTGACAACATAGGTTTAAAGTGATAGGATAAAGATTTTAAAATGACCTAAGGGGCAACCTTTTCACAAATATGGAATGAACTACCAGAGTAAGTGGTGGAGGATGGTACAGATGCAACATTAAAAAGGTGTCTGGATAGGTACATGAGTAGGAAGGGTTTAGAGAGATATGGACCAAATGTTGGCAAATGGGAGTAGATTAATTTAGAATATCTGGGTGGCATGGAGGAGTTGAATCGAAGGGTCTGTGTCCATGCTGTACAACTCTGACTTGTATTTTGACTACAATAAATAATGTGTCAGTAGACACAGAGTGATAGGGGGCTGATGGGATATATGGGGGTAAGGAGATAATTGAGGATATACAGAGTGACGGTGAGAGTGCCAGAAGCCTATGTACATAACTGGGCAGATGTTCCAACAAACAGAACAGGCCTTTTAACCAGCCCACATTGCAATTCACTCCATGTGTTCCCAACTCAGGCCTACTTTGGCAAGCCATCAACCCATCACCGCCATCCTGTCATCAATGTGGCAATCGTAAATAAGCCTTACAATAAGTCTATCTTTTGAGATGCAGTTTAACACGTTCCCTGTCCTCCACACGGTAGTTAAAAAATGCACTAATGGGTTCTCCACTACATTTTACTTTAATGTAGAAAATCCATGTACAAGGATTCATTCTCAGGAAGAGAAAGAAATGTTCAATTTTTATGCACTTTTTGAATTACCTGGGAGCTCAGGGAGCTGATAGATTCCCAATGCTTTTGCCATGACATTGCCTCAGCCGAAGTTTGAGCTCCAACCAATAAGCATCCTTCATTCCTGCAGGATCCTGTTGTGATTGTTTGAAATTTGGTATCCTAATATTTACTCGGATAAAAGGTAGACATATTACTGAATGCTTCGAGCAATGTTCAAGAAAACTCTTGGTTGTTGTAGAGTGTAAGGTAGAGTGTACTAGACCTAAACCTGTCCCTTGTGCTTGCAATGTCTCAAGAAATTCTTCCTCTTCTTCAAGTGGGAGCAGCATTGAGGCTGCATTCATCGCAGACTGAGATTTCTTTGACGCTAGATAACGGGGGATAGTCCACAATTTCTGGAAGCCTTTCTGGCTGTTCTGAGGAGCAAGGTATGTTTTGCTCCTGCCCAGATTGCGAGCTATCAGCTTTCAGGTGATCGAAATTTGTTCAGAAGCGCCTCACCTACCCAGATATTTGTATGTCAAAGGTCCTGACCTTGAGTCAACCCCATCTTGTACCCATGCAGGGCCATTTTCATGGTTTTGACACCAAACTTCATCCCTTGAAGTAAAGTGTCTCTCTCGCTGAGAGGAGGCAAGTGGCTGGCATTGGCATTCCTGCTGCTGTTTCACAATCCCCACAAGGTCTGGGAATATCAAGTTTAACCTGATGCGGAGTCTTCTTCCCATCAGCAACTCTGCTGGAGCTATCCCGGTAATTAAAGGACCACCCTTCACCCAACAAAATAAGAAGGACACTTTGGTATTGAGTGAGGCTGCTTGCTGTTTCTTTAAGAGATAATGGGAACTGCAGATGCTGGAGAATCCAAGATAATAGATAATCCAAGAGAATCCAAGCTGTTTCTTTAAGCTTGCTTTCAAAGTTTGGATTGCTGTTTCTGCCAGACCATTGGACGATGGATGGTATGATGCTGTCAAACATGCCAAATGCCATTCAACTTTAGGAAGTACTTAAAAACCTACTGGTAAAAGATGTCCTATGGTCCGTTATCAATACATGTGGGGGTCCATGTATCGTGACTGATGCTTGCAGCTTATCAATTATCATCCCTGTAATGGCAAATAAAGTCTATGCACATCCAACCACTTTGAATGGGCATCCGCAATCACCAATAACATTGTGATCATGAACGAACTGACATAGGTGATGTGTAACAGGGTCTAAGGTTTACACAGCCATTCCCACAAATTTGAGGGAGCTGCTAGCTGTAATTTTTGTCCTTAGTTGGACTGTGGGCACCACCCCACCAATGTGGCTATGGCAGCATCCAATCCTGGTCAGCAGACCTAATAGGGCACTAATATCTTCATTTTGGACGCCTCAGGATGACGCTGGTGGAGTTCAGCCAGTATGTGGTGGTGATCTTTACTTGGGACAATCATTCTTGCTCCCCTTAGGAATATGCCAAACCCTTCGGTGATTTGGTCTCGGTGGGTCCAGAAAGGCTTCAATTCTGATCGCCACTAGCTAATTTAGTTTTGCTTGCACAGGGTCTTTTTGTATCCATTGTCAGATATTGTCAACGGTGACTGGAAGGGTGTCCAAAAAATTTAAAAGCAAAATACACTCTGCAAGGGGAAGCACCACCAGTGGTGTATCTGCCATCTGCATTTGCCACTTGACCTTCTAAAATGAGTTCCAACTTTGTAATTGTACTTACTGAGATTAAAGGCCCACTGCCAAATTTGATCAGAAGCTATGGGTAGCACAGCCTGGCCTTCTTTAAGTAAGCCTAGCAGGAATCTGTGATCCATTACTATTACAGATTCACTTCTGTAAAGGTATTGGTGGTACTTTCTTATGCCAAGGATGACTGCCAAACCTTCCTTCTTATCTGGGTGTATTTATGTTCGGCATCAGCCAAAGTCTAGGATGCATACGCTATCAGGCATTTCTCCCCATTTGGCTACTGGTGAGTCAATATTAACCCGATACTGTACAGGAAGGCATTGCATGTCAGCACTATCTCTCGCTTGGGTTTGTAGTGGGCCAACATTTTAAAGCACTTAAGACCAAACACTTACCAGCTTTTTCACTTTCCTAAAGGCTGCATTTTGGCTACGCAACCATTTCCAAAGCTGACTCTTTTTCATCAGCAGGTGTAGGGGTACCAAAATCCTGGACAGGTTACATATTAATTTCCTGCAATAATTAACCAACTCAAGAAAAGACCTAAGCTCCCGGACACAGGAGCTGGGGCACCTTTGCTTGTCCTTGCTTTATCTACCAATGGGTGAACCTAGGCTTGACGAGTCTATTCTAAAACATTGCCCACTCTATAGCCCAAGTAGATCATTTGGGGGTGTCTGGAACTCATATTTTTCCCTTCTAAGACATATGGATGCCTGAGAGAACTGTTTAGCACAATGTCCAAGTTATCCGAGTGCTCTTTATTGCTCTTTCTAGTTACTAGCATGTCATCCAGATAAATGGTACCCTGAGGTTGTCCTTGTAAAATGTTTTCCATCATCTGCTGGAAAAGGGCACAGGCTGATGATCACCCAAATGGTTGTCTTGTACCCTTATGGGTATTAATTATGGCATTCTTCTGGGGCCCCTCATTTAGTTGCAATTGCAGGTAAGCTTGGCTTGTGTCCATCTTTGAATTAGCTTCACTGAGTGCAGTGAAAAGTATAGTCGTCACAATACAACTCCATTAGGTACAAAGGTACCTAGAACAAATACTTAAGATCAAATTCCTGGGAAACAAACAAAATAGAAAAGTGAAGAAATAAATAGGGAAGCATTTATAGGTCATACAAATAAATAAGAAAAATAAAAAAGTTAAAAGTTCAGGATATCAGTCTTTCGGACCCAGTCCATGCCAACACATGGTCTTGAGGGACCTCCGTCGCCTCACCACCTGTGACAGACTCACCAAGCTCACAATCAGCACTGCCTATTCGCAGACTGTACTGGTTTGATGATTCCTTCAGTTTTCAGCTTCCTAATTTCTGCCTCTACTTTTGCCCACAAAGCAAAGGGTGAGCCATGTAGAATCACAGAATTGCTTCCTTGTCAACATGTAAGTTGGCCTTGGGTCCTTTGATAGTCTCTAGGCTTTCCTTAAAAAGGTTTTCTTACTTAATTCGGACTTCACGCAGTCAGCCATGTTCTAATTTTAAAAAATGTTAAGCCAATCAAGGTGAATCTTTCTCAACTAATTCTGTCCCATCAAGCTTGGGCCTGAGCCAATCAGTGGTAACTGCATCAACTGCTTCTCATAGGAGACTGGAATAGAAGTCAGACCATTAATCTGCAACAGTTCCCTGATTCTCAGACTGGCTGAGGTCCTGTGCAAACTTAAGGTTTGGAGTCCAGAGTGAAACTTGTTAAAGACTGATTTCTGCAATCGCTGGTACAACTGCACCAATACTGACCTCCATGAGAATCAGGTGACTAGTTAACTAGACATTTATTTTGGTTGGTTATGATTTGGATGTTGCTAAGCAATTTAGCTGTTCCCAACTACATGTAGGTGGACTTTCCAGGGTATGTACTCTCTTGGATACTGGCTTATAAAGTTCTTTGCTTAGGCCTTGTCGGATGCCGTTGGTATCTCCAATCCATATACCAACCCAGATCCTGAAAATCATTTTAGCCACTTGGAGATAGCAAGTACTGCAGACGTTGGAAGTTGGAGTGTATAGATGGGAGGCTGGAAAAGCACAGCAGGTCAGACAGCATCCAAGGAGCAGGCAAGTCAATGTTTAGGCTGAAACCCTTTGTCAGAACTGAAGAGTTTCAGCCTGAAAGGTTGACTTACCTGCTCCTTGAATGCTGTCTGACCTGCTGTGCTTTTCCAGCCTCTTACCTATACAAAGGAGAAAAAAGAAACAAAGAAACCTACAGCACAGGAACAGGCCCTTCGGCCCTCCAAGCCTGCGCTGATCAAGATCAACACCCAGAATGTTTTAGCCATTTGTTAAGGCTTGGCTTTGTTTTCGGGGTTTTGTTGTGGGCTTACTTAGGGTCCTTTTGCTCAGGATATACATTTTGAGGCTCTGCACAGAGCCCACCAAGCTCAATCTGACAAGTGAGGGTGTTAGCCTCCAATGGGATGCCCCATTGCTCACATAGTCCACTTGCTGCATTTTCTAATGACAAAGCCAGTTTTGAAGTCCAGTTGGGTTAGTAGGTGGTTTTGAATTGTTACTGACATACCAAACAGTCTTTCAGCATCTCATTCAGGGTTAACCCAAACTCACATGCCTCTGCCAGGCATCCTGACCTTATCAAAAATCTCAAAATAGATTTCCCTGGTATTCAAACTGCCAAATAAAACAATAGTGTTTCAGAATTGAGGTCATTATATTCCTTAACTAAATCCATCAATTCTTGAAAGGTTTTGGTATCTGGAACCTCCAGGTAAGTTTGGCTCCTAATAACCAAAATGCAGTGGCTCTGCAAGCAGTCAGAAGGATTACTCATTGTTTTTTTTTCTGGGTAAATGATGTTGGATCAGACGAAAAACAATCGTTCCACGTACTGGCCCAGTCTTTGTCAACAGGATTGAACTAGTTTCCCAAATGATAGCATGATGTCAGAAATGCTTACGCCCCACTCAAAGATGATTGTTGAACAAAATTTTCTTCAGCAGCATACTGTCCTACTCTCATCACCATTGAAATAACTGCACAGAGGCCAGTATCCTGTCACCAAGTTATTCTTTATTTACATGGACTCTGGCCAGGTAGCTTAGAGCCAGACCCCTGTTTAAAGAGACTCCCTCAATCTCCTGTTTATGTCTGTAAGCCGGGGTACGCTAATTGGTCTGGGTTAACAGCCCCAATCAATGATCTCATACTCAATGGATCCACCTGGCCCTCTTTCCAATGACTAAACCAAGTAAGTAATTAGTTAAAGTGAGCATATAAGAGCATTAATATTTTTAAAAACTAAGAAAAATAACTTTAAAAGCATTAAACATAGGATAAGGGAAGGTAAGGTGGAGTATGAGTGAAAAATGTAAATTCAAAGGAGCGAAGTATTTTATAATTCTGATAATTTTGTAAAGCAAATTGAGACCCCTTACAGGACAGGATTGTCAACTTTGCATTTTTATTCATTCATATAATGTGGGTATCAGCATTACTGTCCAATCTAATTGCCTCTAAGATAGTGATGAGCCACTGTCTCAAATTGCTACAGTTAATGTGGTACAGGTGTACATTTTCTGAAAGCAAGTTTCAGAAGTAATAGCCAGCACTAATAAAGGAACAGCAATAAAATGGCGCTTGTCATGGAGGTAAAGCTGCAGGTGGTGATGTTCCCATGTCTCATAACATGACTAATAACAGGTAGTGTGGAATGGCAAGCTATGTGGTAACAAGACCTGGTGTGTGGGGTAGGGGGCTCGAACATGGGAGAGTTTAGGTACTAAAATTATTGAACTCAATATTGAGTCCAGAGGGCTGCAGGGTCCCCAAGCGGAAAAAGAGGTGCTGTTCTTCCAGCTTGTGTTGAGCTTTGCTAGAACAGTGCAGCAAGCCAGAGGCAGGGCGGTGTGATAAAGTGACCAGAACGTAGTCTCCGTTTCGTTTCCCCAACGTAGAGGAGGCCACATTGTGAGCAGCGAATGCAGTAGGCTAGATTCTGGGAAGTGCAGATGAAGTGTTGCTTCACTTGGAAGGTATGTTTGGGCCCTTGGATACTGGGGAGGGAGGAGGTAAATGGGCAGGTATTGCATCTTTGCCAGTTACATGGGAAGGTGGTGCAGGGCTGTGAGGGGTTTTGGGGTGAAGGAAGTGTGGACCAGGGTGTCCCGGAGGGAGCAGTCCCTGTGGAAGGCGGGCAAGAGGGGGAGGGGAATACGTGTCTGGTGGCGGAATATGTTGCTGGAAGTGGCAGAAATGGCACCTGATGATCTTCTGGATGTGGATGCTGGTGGCATAATAGGTAAAGACAAGGGGAATCCTAACGCTATTACGGAAGGGAAGAGATGGATGAGGGTGAAAGTGTGGGAGATGGGTTGGATCTGGTTGAGGGCTCTGTCAACCACGGAGCTGGGGAATCCTCAGTTGAGGACGAAGGTGGACATTTCAGAGGTTCCCTTGTCAAAACTGCCCTCATCTGAACATATATGACAGAGACGGAGGAACTGAGAGAATGGGATGGAGTCTTTCCTGGAAGTGGGGTGTCAGGATGTATAGTCCAGGTAGCTGTGGAAGTCAGTGGGTTTGTTATGGATATTAGTGGCCAGTCTATCCCCTATTACCACACCCCACACACCAGGCCTTGATACGACATAGCCATTACACACTACCTGTTATTAGTCATCAATAGTCCTCATTAACAACTATTCACCCTCCCAGCCTGATCATCATCAACTCTTTGTCTGTCCAACTGCTCTTCTCTCTCTTTAGGTGCTAACCTATCATTTACTCCCTACCCCACTCCCTCCCTCTTTTTTTCTGCAATATAAACTAACATTTTCTCAGCCACCATCAGTTCTGAGGAAGCGTCACCGGACCTGAAACATTAACTCTGGTTTTTTTCCTTCACAGATGCTGCCAGACCTGCTTAACTTTTCCAGCAACTTTGTTAATATAGGTCAAATTACCATGTATGTGGAAAAAGAAAAGATCTTTAGAAGTAGAGCGAGAGAGAAGAGTGAGAGGAGAGAGAATTTTATTTTGAAGTACATACACGATGCATGAAGAACTGTGAGTGGATTTATGAAATTAGAAACAATACAATAAACTGGATTAAAAATTGGTTGCATGTTGGAAATATTCAGTGTTGTCTTATAAGATTCCATGTAAAACTGCTCACTGTCTATTTAAATAACTTCAACGTAGATTGACACCATTACCTCACAATCTATACACTTTACTAAAATGGCGGCTATGGTTAATCTACCTAGTGAAGATTCAAAAGGTTATGGAGACAGAGATATTAGGTAATGTTGCTACAGTATTACTAGACCATAGAGCTACTTTCTCATTAGAGAGTGTCAACTGATGGTGGTTTAACATGACGATCACCACACTTCAGACAAGGGGAGAGGTTGAGAAGGAGTCCTTCATGACAATCCCAGCTATGCAAAATTGAACCTATATGTTGGCATCACTGAATCATAAAACATCAGATGGGGCTATAGGACACAACTAAAAGACAGAACTCAGTACTCTCTAAGAACTGCATTTGGGAAAATAATGATAGTTACTGTAATAGTGAAACTATGAATGTCTGCTCTATGCTATAAAAATGCAAGACGGATTTAGTGAATATTAACGACGGCTGTTCAGTTTGTTATAATAATTACATAAAACTCTCCTCCATAGATGATAAGAGCTAAAGAAGCACACTACTAGTATTAGAAATTAATTTTGTTGGATTTGAAGGAGCAAGAGTGACTCCTATGTATCCTCAAAATAATTCACTATTGCCACATGTATCTGCTCTTGCCCACTCTCCAAACTTCCACTATGATCGAGATACCCTCATCCCTGCTGCCACATTTTCTGCTGGCCAGAGTAACCTGATGTTGTTCAACCCAGGATCATCTGATATTGTGCGGCCTTTAACCAACAAACAGCATCAAGACACCCATATTTGAACCTTAAAATTTTCTGTTCTAATGCCAGGGCTTTGAAAATGTGGTTGCTTTTTGTAGTTAACAATCGCATATCCCTGCTAATTGGTTCCAAAAAGTAAATATTAACCTGATTTCTTGAACAAATTTAATTTGTCTGTAGCAAACTGAGGCAAATTCATGGAAGTTTTAAAGTAGTAATTAAAATCCAGCCATGTAAGGCCATCGAACTGATATGATTTATTGATCAAATCAACATTTATTAGATTAAAACTGTTGTCTAGGCTCGAAACGTCAGCTTTTGTGCTCCTGAGATGCTGCTTGGCCTGCTGTGTTCATCCAGCTTCACACTTTATTATCTTATTTTAGATGACAAATCCTGCTTGAAATGAACCTCAACAAAAACCACTCCATCTTTCTCCAGACTTCCTTTGCAAAGGCAAACTCCAGCAGGAGATGTGTGAGAGTCTCTACCCCACCTCCCAGCCTCCCCTGCAGTTGCTTTGAGGGCAACATGTGATGGCACACAGAGGTGAGGTTTACACAAAGGATCTCACAAGTAGCGCCTTTCTTACCACCAGCCAAGCGATGTCTTGGTGCTTGTTGGAAAGTTCTGATGAGGTATTCTGCCAAATGACTTTGACAATCTGCTCAGGGAACAACTTGACAGGATCCACCTTTTAAATTTTCCCACAAGTTCTCGAGGATGCTATGTACGGACCACTTCCAGATAGCCTTGTGGTCAGAACTGTTTTTCTTTGCAAATTTCTCCATGAAAGGCAGGTGATACAGAACAGTCCTACTACTTGGAGCATTCCAGAACAATGTGGCCAGGCCCATCCTTTGCAACACCAGGAAGAAGCAGAACTTCAGTACATGGTGACACTTAGTGTTTGAACTTAGTGATGCAGCTGAACACAAAGGTGACCATCAGGATAAGGGTGGCATTCAGTATGTTCTTCCCCCACTTATCCAGAGTTTTATACATGGAGTCCCTGCAGACGCAATCCATCTGACATGTCCAGATGAAGTGAAAGATGTCTCAGGTGATTGCAATGGCGCCATTTCTGGGAATGGGCCTGACCTGTGCCACATTCAACAACAGAGTACCTCACACCTGATAGACAGGTTTTTACTTGTAAGGGAGATGCAGCAGTGCTCCGAAAAGTTCAGGTTTTGCATCACCACGCTGATATGCTGCTCCCAAGTTCTAGCACACAGCCCTGGTTTTCCCAAACCATATTCCCAGCTCTTTGGGCTATCTGCCCTGACATTGAAGCAATTAAAGAATCAGTTAGCCAGGTTCCCAAAGAACATAGGTTCATTTTTGCCTTGATTTACCTTGGCTCCCTAGGCCAATTTGAATGGGTTGCAGATGCTCTTGAGTCTATGCACTGACAGCAGATCCATGCAGAAAATGGTGACGCCATCTATGTACAGGGATGCTTTGATCTGTAGGGCACCACTGCCTGGAAACATCATCCGTCTCAGGCTAGCATCCTTCCTGACGGACAAGCAAAAGTCTCTATACAACACCGCAACAAGGCAGAAGAGAGTGAGCTGACTCTGGATCTGGATGGGAAACTTTCTGATTCCTACCCATTGGTTGAGACTGCACTACTGATGTTGGTATAGAGCAGTCGGATCCGATTACCCATCCACTAGCCCATTTTGGACAGTTCATCCCACATGTAGGTGTGTGATGTCCTCTCAAAAGCTTCTCCTGGTCCAGGCTGATGAGGCAGTCATCCACACTCCTGTCTGCACATAGGTGATTGTAACCCTGAGGAACACGAGGCTCTCACAGATCATCGTGTCTGGTACAGATCAGGTTTGGTAAGGATGTATCACTGATCCCAGAGCAGGTCTGACTGAGTTGCAATGATCCTAGAGAGGATTTTGTAATCTGCACAAGGCAATGAAATTGGCAACCAATTTCAAATTTCCTCCCTTTCCCCCATCCACCTGTTTTGAGGGGCATGGCAGGGTGATGGTAACTTTGCTCACGGATTTGCACGTGCCATCTGTCAGAAACACATCATTATACACCTCCAAGAGGTCTTAGCCAATCAAGTCCCACATACCTAAATACAACTCAGCTGCATAACCTTTATTTCCAAGAGTTTTATTCTTCCAAGGCCTCAAGGGCCTTGGTCAGCTCATCCAGACATAACAGCTGGTTCAGCCTCTCCTGTGTATTGTCATGTAAGTCCTCTGTGATAGAGGACAGGAAGGACTGGGAGGCAGTGCTGTCTGTGGGCTTTATGTCAAACAATCCTGCATAAAAGGATTTGCTGATTCTCAGGACGTTAGTGAGCCATCATAGTCTTCAGACTGCTGAGCACACACTTTCCTTGTGCAACTTAGAAAAGAAGAAACTTAAGCATGTCTCAACCTGCTCCACAGTGCAGACCCTGGACTGGAGGATTATCTTGGAGGCCTCCGAGGCAAACAGCAAGGCTTTCTAGCTCTTCACCTCCTGGAGATCATCTGAGGCACTGACCCCATCGTCTGGAGCAGCAATGCCTTTATTTCTGGAGTTTGGACAGTTTCCCTGCCTCTCACACCTTCAGAACCCCTTTGATGATAGAACCTCTTGATGTGCCCTTGATTGTTTCCTACCAGTCTGCTGGAAACTCAAAAAGAAAGGCTTCATGGTTCTCCAACCTGTGAAATCCCTTTCAAGCTCCACAATGTTTTCTGAGGTCAACAGTTTCACTTTCAACTTTCATGTTCCCTTGCTGGCCTGTTGGTCATCCTGTAGGTGACAACTGGCCAGCAGGATGCAGTGCTCTGAGAAGAGCATTGGCTTAACAATCAGTGGATCTGAAAGAACAGGACACAAACAGGAAATCCATCCATGAGCAGATTTCAACTAAGTGCATCTACACTGTTTTTTCTGCAGGGGTGAAGAAGCTGTTGTGCAGCTTGGCAACTTTAAACATTTCTAACAGGAATCTAGTCATGGCATCTAGTTTACTATCAGTCCCTCCACATTGTTATCTGCATTGGTTATTCAGTTGAAGTGTCTAGCTGGAATGGCCAAACTGGACATTGCCAGCAGCAACGGGAGCTACTGCAAGATGACCAGCCGCTCACTCTTTACCACCGGGGCGCACATGTTAATTAGTCTCAGGGAAGTGTTTCCGTATGTAACATCTGCTATGAGAAGGCATTCACTCTCCACCTCCTTAACTTTGGAGATGGTGAAGTTGCCTCCTGGCAGCAGAATACCCAGGCAAGAGAAATGGCAATTGTTTTCCCCCGACCAAATCAAAGGTCCATGGGCCCATAAGCTTGACCATTTCTTGTAGCTGCTGAGATGTGATATCCCACACTCCTGCAGAAACAGGTGTGATTTGACATTAGCCAGGTGAGCCTACATGAAAACAGATTGCCTAATAGATTTATTGTTATGCATGTTAATACTGGCAAATTTAAAAAACATTTTGAGAGTTTATAAAATTACCAGTAGTTCCAATATCTGTTCACCCATGATCTTGTTCCTGGGGTTTCCATGTATTCTATTGGTGTAGGTGAACTGTCTGACACTCTCAACATTGAGGTAGCCATCCTGTTCCTCCCTTAGGGGAGTGTCCTGATGCGGTGTTAATCAAGCCACATTGAGGTACAGGTTGGAATGGTGAATTTTAACCGGGTTTATGTTTCACTGATCTCTGGTATGTATCATAATTTGCAGTTGTACATTGTGCATAAGGAATTTTATTCACAGATTGAAAACGCAAATATCCAAGAAGGCTTCGCGTCTGATTCATAAATACATCATAGTAGTGTTCAATCTTTTCTTCCCTGAAGTTGGCAGGGTACATCCTGCCAATGTAAACTTTTAAAGTGAAAACTAACATTCTTAAGTCCTTATTTCTAGTAACTTTCTGACAGAGTTCCACTTTAAAGCTCGGAAAAGAACATATTTAAGCTCATAGAATGTCAAGTGCCAGATATACAATAGAACAGAAAGACGTAAAGCTAATTATCGGGAAGACTGGAAACAGGAGAATGTGCGAAATGATAATATTTTAAGTGGACTGCAGGAACAGTAGAGTTATCAGTACAGTAACACATCATTTTTTGTCATAGCCACATGGAAGTAATAACATTTATAATTGTAATGACACATTTTGAAGATGATACACACTTCCAATCAAACATAAAGCTTTCTATTTTCACAAGTTTTGGTGATAGAAGTTTGTCTCCAACTAGATATTTTTCCTGGTACAGCAATGTTTACATTATCTCCCACAACATTAGAAACTAGGACTGAATATTGAGTTTTCAAAATAACCAACAAACATTTGTGACAGCTACTATTCTGAAGAAACATTACATTAATTGAGTACATTAATGTCTGGGCTAATATCAAGCTAATATCAAAAGGCAGACGGGTTATGGTCAGGAGACGGAAAGGGAACCGGCAGGCAGTGCAGGGATCCCCTGTGGCCATTCCCCTCAACAATAAGTATACCATTTTGGATACTGTTGGGGGGGACGACTTACCAGGGGAAAGCATGGGGCACAGGTCTCTGGCACAGAGTCTGTCCCTGCTGCTCAGAAGGGAAGGAGGAAGAGGAGCAGAGCAGTAGTCATTGGGGACTCCATAGTTAGAGGGACAGATAGGAGGTTCTGTGGGGATGAGAGAGACTTACGGTTGGTATGTTGCCTTGCAGGTGCCAGGGTGCATGATGTCTCTGATCGTGTTTTTGGGATCCTTAAGGGGGTGGGGGAGCAGCTCCAAGTCATGGTCCATATTGGCACCAACGACATAGGTAGGAAGAGAGATGGGGATTTAAGGCAGAAATTCAGGGAGCTAGATGGAAGCTTAGAGCTAGGACGAACAGGGTTGTTGTCTCTGGTTTGTTGCCCGTGCCATGTGCTAGTGAGGCGAGGAATAGGGAGAGAGAGGAGTTGAACACGTGGCTATAGGGATGGTGCAGGAGGGAGGGGTTTGGATTCTTGCATAACTGGGGCTCTTTCTGGGGTAGGTGGGAGCTCTACAAGCAGGATGGTCTTCACCTGAACCAGAGTACCACCAATATCGTGGGGGGGAAATTTGCTAAGGCTATTCAGGTGGGTTTAAACTAATTCAGCAGGGGGATGGGAAACAAAATTGAAGTTCGAGTATAGAAAAGGTTGAGAGTAGGGAGGTCCGAAATAAAGTTTCAGGGACGCCAGATGGCACCAGCAAGCAAGAAGTTGGTTTGAAGTGTGTCAACTGCTATGCCAGGAGCATCCGAAATAAGGTGGGTGAACTAGCAGCATGGGTTGGTACCTGGGACTTCGATGTTGTGGCTATTTCGGAGGCATGGATAGAGCAGGGGCAGGAATGGTTGTTGCAGGTTTCCAAATTTAGATGTTTCAGTAGAACAGAGAAGATGGTAAAAGAGGGGGAGGTGTGGCATTGTTGGTCAAGGACAGTATTACAGTTGCAGAAAGGATGTTTGGGGACTCGTCAACTGAGGTAGTATGGGCTGAGGTTAGAAACAGGAAAGGAGAGGTCACCCTTTTGGGGGTCTTCTATAGGCCTCCGAATAGTTTCAGAGATGTAGAGGCAAGGATAGCAAAGATAATTTTCGATACGAGAGAGACAGGGTAGTTGTCACTGGGGGACTTGAACTTTCCAAATATTGACTGGGAACACGATAGTTCGAGTACTATAGATGGGTCAGTTTTGGTCCAGTGTGTGCAGGAGGGCTTCCTGACACTGTATGTAGATAGGCCAACAAGAGGCAAAGCCACATTAGATTTAGTACTTGGTAATGAGCCAGCCAGATGTTAGATTTGGAAGTAGGTGAGCACTTTGATGATAGCGATCACAATTCTGTTATGTTTACTTTAGTGATGGAAAGGGATGGGTGTATATCACTGGGCAAGAGTTATAGCTGGGGGAAAGGCAATTACGATGAGGTGAGGCAAGATTTAGGGAGCATAGGATGGGGAAGGAAACTGCAGGGGATGGGCACATTAGAAATGTGGAGCCTATTCAAGGAAAAGCTCCTATGTGTCCTAGATAAGTATGTACCTGTCAGGCAGGGAGGAAGCTGTAGAGCGCGGGAGCCGTGGTTTATGAAGGAAGTGGAATCTCTGGTCAAGAGGAAGAAGAAGGCTTATGTTAGGATGAGATGTGAAGGCTCAGTTAGGGCGCTTGAGGGCTACAAGGTAGCCAGGAAAGACCTAAAGAGAGAGCTCAGAAGAGCCATGAGGAGACATGAGAAATTGTTGGCGGATAGGATAAGGGTAAACCCTAAGGTTTTCTACAGGTATTTAAGGAATAAAAGAATGATGAAAGTAAGATGAGGGCCAGTCAAGGATAGTAGTGGGAAGTTGTGTGTGGAGTCAGAGGAGATAGAGGAAGCAAAAAATGAATATTTTTCGACAGTATTCACTCCAGAAAATGACAATGTTGTCAAGGAGAATACTGAGATGCAGGCTACTAGACTAGGTGGAATTGAGGTTCACAAAGGAGAGGTATTAGAAATCCTACAGAGTGTGAAAATAGATAAGTCCCCTGGGCTGGATAGGATTTATCCTACGATCCTCTGGGAAGCCAGGGAGGAGATTGCCGAGCCTTTGGCATTGATCTTTAACTCGTCATTGTCTACAGGAATAGTGCCGGATGACTGGAGGATAGCAAATGTGGTTCACCTGTTCAAGAAGGGGAGTAGAGACAACCCTGGTAATTACAGACCAGTGAGCCTTACCTCAGTTGTTGGTGAAGTGTTGGAAAAGGTTATAAGGGATAGGATTTATAATAATCTAGAGAAGAATAAATTGATTAGAGATAGTCAGCACGGTTTTGTGAAGGGAAGGTCATGCCTCACAAACCTTATTGAGTTCTTTGAGAAGGTGACCAAACAGGTAGATGAGAGTAAACCGGTTGATGTGGTGTATATGGATTTCAGCAAGGCGTTCGATAAGGATCCCCACAGAAGGCTATTGTAAAAATGCGGAGGGATGGGATTGTGGGAGATATGGCAGTTTGGATCAGAAATTGGCTTGCTGAAAGAAGACAGAGGGTGGTGGTTGATGGGAAATGTTCATCCTGGAGAACAGTTACTAGTTGTGTACCGCAAGGGTCGGTGTTGGGTCCACTGTTGTTTGTCATTTTTATAAATGACCTGGATGAGGGCGCAGAAGGATGGGTTAGTAAATTTGGAGACAACACTAAGGTCGGTGGAGTTGTGGATAGTGACGAAGGATGTTGTAGGTTGCAGAGAGGCATAGGTAAGCTGCAGAGCTGGGCTGAAAGGTGGCAAACGGAATTTAATGCAGACAAGTGTGAGGTGATGCACTTTGGTAGAAGTAACCGGAAGGCAAAGTACTGGGCTAATGGTAAGATTCTTGGTAGTGTAGATGAGCAGAGAGATCTCGGTGTCCATGTACACAGATCCTTGAAAGTTGCCACCCAGGTTGACAGGGCTGTTAAGAAGGCATAGTGTTTTAGCTTTTATTAATGGAGGGATCGAGTTCCGGAACCATGAGGTTATGCTGCAGCTGTACAAAACTCTGGTGTGGCCGCACTTGGAGTATTGCGTGCAGTTCTGGTCACCGCATTTTAAGAAGGATGCGGAAGCTTTGGAAAGGGTGCAGAGGAGATTTACTAGGATGTTGCCTGGTATGGAGGGAAGGTCTTACAAGGAAAGGCTGAGGGACTTGAGGCTGTTTTCATTCAAGAGAAGAAGGTTGAGAGGTGACTTAATTGAGACATATAAAATAATCAGAGGGTTAGAATGGATGGATAGGGAGAGCCTTTTTCCTAGGATGGCGACAGCGAGCACGAGGGGGCATAGCTTTAAGTTGAGGGGTGAAAGATATAGGACAGATGTCAGAGGTAGTTTCTTTACTCAGAGAGTAGTAAGGGAATGGAACGCTTTGCCTGCAACGGTAGTAGATTCGCCAACTTTAAGTACATTTAAGTCGTCATTGGACAAGCATATGGACGTACATGGAATAGTGTCGGTTAGATGGGCTTGAGATCGGTATGACAGGTGGCACAACATCGAGGGCCGAAGGGCCTGTACTGTGCTGTAATGTTCTATGTTCTGTGTTCTACTGTGCGATCCAGAGTGACATTGAACAGCATGCTTCCAGGACCCTATCATGCTTCAAATGATCCTAAATAAAATGAACAAAGAACAAAGAGAACAAAGAATAAAGAAAATTACAGCACAGCAACAGGCCCTTTGGCCCTCCAAGCCTGCACCAATCGAGATCCTCTGTCTAAACCTGTCATCTATTTTCTAAGGTCTGTATCCCTTTGCGCCCTGCCCATCCATGTACCTGTCCAGATACATCTTAAAATACACTATTGTGTCTGCGTCTACCATCTCCGCTGGCAACTCATTCCAGGCACCCACCACCCTCTGCGTAAAGAACTTTCCATGCATCTCTCCCATAAACTTTCCTTCTCTTACTTTGAACTCATGACCCCAAGTAATTATGTTCCCCACTTTGGGAAAAAACTTCTGGCTATCCATCTTGTCCATATCCCTCATGGTTTTGTAGACCTCAATCAGGTCTCTCTTCAGTCTCCATCTTTCTAATGAAAATAATCCTAATCTACCCCCCTTTTCTTCATAGCTAGCGCCCTCCATACCAGGCAACATCTGGGGCACCTCCTCTGTACCCTCTCCAAAGCTTCAACATCCTTTTGTTAATGTGGCGACCAGAACTGTACGCAGTACTCTATATGTGGCCAAACCAAAGTCTTATACAACTATAACCTGACCTGTCAACTCTTGTACTCAATACCCCGCCGATGAAGGCAAGTATGCCATATGACTTCTTGACCACTCTATTGACCTGCGTTGCCATCTTCAGGGAACAATGGACCTGAACACCCAGATCTCTCTGTACATGAATTATCCCCAGGACTTTTCCATTTACTGTATAGTTCGCTCTTGAATTAGATCTTCTAAAATGCATCACCTCGCATTTGCCTGGATTGAACTCCATTTGCCATTTTTCTGCCCAACTCTCCAATCTATCTATATTCTGCTGTAATCTCTGAAAGTCCCCTTCACTATCCGCTTCTCCACCAATCTTTGTGTCATCTACATGAAGTAAGCAATCTTTATACCTCAGGTCATATGTGATAATATGATATTATCATGACCATGCATCTTAAAAGGTGTTCTGACCATGCGACATAACACAACATTTGGTCAAGCTATTGCACTGACATTTTCCTCTGCAAATTGCAATCTCAACATCTCCTATTTGATTTTGCTTTGTGAACTGCTACAGCATAGTTGTCAGCTCTGCACAGTGTCGCAACCTTCTTGTCTCTCAACACCATTAAACCATGTGACTAAAACATTAATAACAATCAATAATAACAATACTGCCACAGAATTTAGCAGTATTCCATATGTTCAACATTACCGGAGGGTACAAATTGAGTAGGTGCTCATTTGTTAAAAAATTGATTTGGTGCAATGTGTTTGAACTACAACTGACCTACACAACATGTACAAAAACTTGGAATAAGAGCCTATCCACTACATAGAAGCAGATGAACAGTAGGGAGGGGATTAGAGAAAAAACAACATTTTATGGAATAAAATTGTCATCTGAAGATGACATAAGGCAAATTAACAGAAGAAACATATTCCTTTTTGTGCCATAACAATCAAGCTCTTCTTTTTCCCATCCATCATAGAACATAATAAATCTGCCAAGAAACAAGTTACAAATTTTGATTTCCTTCAGTAAAAAACATTCGAGTTTGGCATGCCTTTTCACATCTTCGAAATGAACATTTTTTCGAGTTCACTGTCAAAATATACAGTGCAATTGGGAGCATTCTTGCCTATTGTTGTTCATGTTTTTTGTCTCTCCTTTCTGATTTGTGCACCGTTTTACAACTTAATATCACAGTAAGTGTAAAATAAATTCAACCAAAAAGACATGCATCAATATAAATGACAGTCTGAAATGAAATTCTTGTTTTCCCAAAATAGATTAATTACAAATTTATCAATAATCTAAGTCTCAGCAGAAAGTGGCTTAAATCCAAGGAAGCACATCATTATTAGGCTGAGGCTAAGTTCAAAATCAATCACAGTTTCTTATTAACAGTTTTTGCATATTCAGTAAAAGCTTAATAATGTTTCAGTTTCTAATTAAGCTTAATGTGACATTTTATGAAAAAGAAAAACAATGCTTCACTCATGTTAGAGATAATGGGAACTGCAGATGCTGGAGATTCTAAGATAATAAAATGTGAGGCTGGATGAACACAGCAGGCCAAGCAGCATCTCAGGAGCACAAAAGCTGACGTTTCGGGCCTAGACCCTTCATCAGAGAGGGGGATGGGGGGAGGGAACTGGAATAAATAGGGAGAGAGGGGGAGGCGGACCGAAGATGGAAAGTAAAGAAGATAGGTGGAGAGGGTGTAGGTGGGGAGGTAGGGAGGGGATAGGTCAGTCCAGGGAAGACGGACAGGTCAAGGAGGTGGGATGAGGTTAGTAGGTAGCTGGGGGTGCGGCTTGGGGTGGGAGGAAGGGATGGGTGAGAGGAAGAACCGGTTAGGGAGGCAGAGACAGGTTGGACTGGTTTTGGGATGCAGTGGGTGGGGTGGGGGGGGGGGGTGGAAGAGCTGGGCTGGTTGTGTGGTGCAGTGGGGGGAGAGCTTGGTTTCACACCCCGCCCCGCCACAACCGCCCCAAGAGGATCCCCCTCGTTCTCACACACCACCCTACCAACCTCCGGATACAACACATTATCATCCGACACTTCCGCCATTTACAATCCGACCCCACTACCCAAGACATTTTTCCATCCCCTCCCCTGTCTGCTTTCCGGAGATCCCACTCTCTCCGTGACTCCCTTGTTCGCTCCACACTGCCCTCCAACCCCACCACACCCGGCACCTTCCCCTGCAACCGCAGGAAATGCTACACTTGTCCCCACACGTCCTCCCTCACCCCCATCCCAGGCCCCAAGATGACATTCCACATCAAGCAGAGGTTCACCTGCGCATCTGCCAATGTGGTATACTGCATCCACTGTACCCGGTGCGGCTTCCTCTACATTGGGGAAACCAAGCGGAGGCTTGGGGACCGCTTTGCAGAACACCTCCGCTCAGTTCGCAACAAACAACTGCACCTCCCAGTCGCAAACCATTTCCACTCCCCCTCCCATTCTCTTGATGACATGTCCATCATGGGCCTCCTGCACTGCCACAATGATGCCACCCGAAGGTTGCAGGAACAGCAACTCATATTCCGCCTGGGAACCCTGCAGCCATATGGTATCAATGTGGACTTCACCAGTTTCAAAATCTCCCCTTCCCCTACTGCATCCCTAAACCAGCCCAGTTCATCCTCTCCCCCCACTGCACCACACAACCAGCCCAGCTCTTCCCCCCACCCACTGCATCCCAAAACCAGTCCAACCTGTCTCTGCCTCCCTAACCGGTTCTTCCTCTCACCCATCCCTTCCTCCCACCCCAAGCCGCACCCCCAGCTACCTACTAACCTCATCCCACCTCCTTGACCTGTTCATCTTCCCTGGACTGACCTATCCCCTCCCTACCTCCCCACCTACACTCTCTCCACCTATCTTCTTTACTCTCCATCTTCGGTCCGCCTCCCCCTCTCTCCCTATTTATTCCAGTTCCCTCCCCCCATCCCCCTCTCTGATGAAGGGTCTAGGCCCGAAACGTCAGCTTTTGTGCTCCTGAGATGCTGCTTGGCCTGCTGTGTTCATCCAGCCTCACATTTTATTATCTTCACTCATGTTAGATCTTGTTTTGGACTTCACATAAAGCATAATTGTAGGCCTTAAACCAATTATTTCAAATAATTTCTGACATTTATACCCAGTGAGGAGAGTGTGGAAAGGGAGTGGAAAGCAGACATGTGTAAACCCAATCTAACCAGTGAGAAAAAGACATTAATGTTTGCAGGTATCTTGTTTAAAAAGATATAAATTAACGCTGCAAGATCCATCCACTGCAGTTAAGATCAAACCTTTTCCACTTTCCCTTACTGCTGACGGAAAGCTGGAATGTACACTGACCAACAACTGCTTTGACACTGACCCTCAAATATAAATATCACATCTGATGTCCAAAATCTTGGTTAAAGAAGCAGAATTATACAAAATGTAAAGCTGGATGAATACAGCAGGTGAGGCAGCATCAGAGGAGCAGGAAAGCTGACGTTTCGGGTCTGGACCATTCTTCAGAAATGGGGGAGTGGAAGGTGGATAAAGGAGCAGATGGGTGGAGAGAGGATGGTCAGGTCAAGGAGGTGGGGATGGAGCCAGTAAAGGTGAGTGTAAATGGGAAGTGGGGGTAGGGGTTGGTCAGTGAGGTGGGAGGAGCAGATAGGTGGGGGAAAACACGGACAGATCAAGGAGGCAGGAACGATCTGGGCTGGTTTTGGGGTGGAGTCAAGAGTGGGGAGATTTTGAAGCTTGTGAAGTCCACATTGATACCATTGGGCTGCAGGGTTCCCAAGCAAAATATGAGGTGCTCCTGCAGACTTCAGTTGGCATCATTGTGGCACTGGACGAGAACTAGGATGGACATGTCATCCAAAGAGTGAGAGGGGGAGCTGAAGTGGTTCACGACTGGGAGGTGCAGTCATTTGTCACAAACCGAGCATTGGTGTTCCACAAAGCATTCTCCAAGCCTCCACTTGGTTTCCCCAATGTAGAGGAGGCCACATTGGAAACAGCGAATACAGTATATCACATTAGCAGATGTGCAGGTGAACATCTGTTTAGTATGGAAGGTTTTCTTGGGGCCTGGAATGGGGGTGATGGGGAGGTGTAGGGGCAGATGTAGCTCTTCCTGTGGGTGGTAGAAGATGGATAAAGGGCCAGATAGGATGGAAGGTGAATAAAGAAGGAGACAGGGTGCAAGGTGGATAAAGGGTCCAGCCCTGTAATGTCAGCTTTCCTACTCCTCTGATGCTGCCTGGCCTGCTGTGTTCATCCAGTTTTACACCTTGTTATCTCAGATTCTCCAGCATCAGTAGTTCCTAGCATCTCTCAGATTATACAGAATGTCTTGAAGATGGAGCAGGAACCAGAGAGACAGAGATATGCAAGGTGCGACTTCCAGAACTTTGCTGCGTTTTCAATCTCACTTGTAATTCAAACACCTGCTCCAAATCAATCTTTTTAACAAATGAGCAAGATTTGAAGTAATTAAAGATAAATGAAATTTATTAATGAATGCACAAGGATTCAGAACTAGCTGAGTGCAATTTCTTCACTAGGTTATATTTGGAAAAGATTACAGAGATGGGGGCTGGTGATGACAAATTTAAAATCATGAGGGTCTTTGACCAGTAGCCAATTTGAATCAGACTTAGTACATGCAACAATATAAGCAGCAGAGATATCAATGACTTCATGTTTATGGAAAGTGTGGGTTGTCAGAGACCAAACAGCAAGGAGTACTTTGCAATACTCACATCTAGAAGTGGCAAAGACACAGAATCATAATCCCACCCAGACCCAGACACATGCCCCTACTGTTTCCCAGAACCCCACATTTACAAATACTAACCCACCTAGCCTACCTGAACATGAGAGACAATTTCAGCAGAACTAATCCACATAACCTGCACATCTTTGGCCTGTGGGAGGAAACTGGGGCACCTGCAGACGCTACACAGTCTGTCACCCGAGGCATCTGGAATCAAACCTGGATCCCTGGCGCTGTAAGGTAGCAATGCTAACCAGAGATTATCATAGAATCATACAATACCTACATTGTGGAAACTGGCCCTTCCACCCAACAAGTCCACACCAATCCTCCAAACATCTCACCCAAACCCATCCCCCATAACCTACCTAATCTACACATCCCTGAACACTAGGGGCAATTTAGCATAGCCAATCCACCTAGCCTGCACACCTTTGGACTGTGGAAGGAAACCAGAGCATCCTGAGGAAACCCATGCAGTCACGGGGAGAATGTGCAAACTCCATTCAGTCACCCAAGGGTGAAATCCAACCCGGGTCTCTGGCGCTGTGAGGCAGCAGTGCTAACCACTGAGCCAGCATGCCAAATTGAATATTTTTGCAACAGATGAGGTGGGATGGGAAGGGGGGTGCAGGTGGTGTGGCAATGTTAGGTGAGAGATGGAAAGACATTAGTGACAGACTGAAAATGTAGTTGGATACAAAACCAAGTGAATAACCAAACTGGCTTAATCTTAAATGGTTGAGAGAGGGATGCAATTGGGAATAGGGTTTGGTGCAGAGACTGTGACCATAGTTTTCCAATATTTAATTGGAAGAAATTTCTGTTTATCTGGTATTCGGTGTTGCATTGGCTGTCTGATAATTTCGCTATAACAGAAAAGTATAGAACAGCTGGGATCAAGTGAATCCTTAGAGGAGTATAACAGCACTAGGATAAACTCAAGAGAGCAAAAAAAGGGAGATGAGATATCTTGGCATATAGGGTTAAAGGAGAATCCACAAATATATTAAGAGAAAAAAAGAGTATCTAGGAAGAGAATATAGCTCCTTAATAATCAAGACCATTTAAGTGTGAAACCACAGGATATGGGTGAGATACTAAATGGCTATTTCATGTCAGTATTTACTGTGGAGAAGGATACGGAAGCTACAGAACTTGGGGAAATAAACAGTGATATCTTAAAAAGAGTCCATGTGACAGAAGAAGGGATGTTGGACGTCCTAAAACTGCATGGGTCTCCCTTACAGCCCTTACAGCCAGGGGCTCAGGTTGAAAGCAATTTGTTAGTTGTGACCAGGAGGGCTTTTTGAGCCAGTATGTTCACAACCCAACCATAGAGGAGGCCATATTAAGACTCAGGACTAAGGAATGACCAAGGACAGGTGGCCCATGTTTCAGTAGGAGAGCATTTTGGGCTTAGTGACCATAACTCCATAAGATCTTGAGTAGTCATGGACAAGGGCAACAGTGATCCTCAGGTGAGGATGCTTATTTGAGCAAGGGTCATTGCATCCAAATTTGACAGGAATTGGTGCATATGTATTAGGACCAGTTATTTGAGTGCAAAACTACATCTGCCATGTGATAGACTTTTCAAAACCAGTTGATAAAAGTGCAGAACATGCACGTGCTTGAAAAACTGAAGGTTAGGAATGGCAGGATTCAGGAACAAGCAAAATTGTAAGCTTAGTCAAAAGGTAAGAGGAAACATATGACAGGTCTAGGTAGCTACAAAGTGACGAAGCCATCAAATAGTATACACAAAGTAGGAAGGAACATAAATGTGGAATTAGGAAAGCTAAATAAAGGGGCCATGAAATCTCTTTAACAAACAGGGTCAGGGAGAATCCCAAGGCTTTTTATGTATTATTAAAAGAAAGAGGACAGCAAGGGAAAGAGTAAGCTCACTCAAGGACAAAGGAGGGAGGTTATGTGTGGAGCTACAGGAAGTGGGAGAGATCCTTAATGAGTACTTTGTATTGGTATTCACCAAGGAGAAGGACATGACCAATGCTGAGGCCAGGGATGAGTATATATATGTCAATATATTGAAAGAGGAAGTTTTGGGTATTCTAAATTGCATTAAGGTAGACAAGTCCCCAGGACTAGTTGGGATCTATCCCAGGTTGCTGTGAGAGGTGAGGGATGAAATAGCTAGGCATTAGCAGATATTTTCACATCCTCTTTGGCCACAGGTGAAGTGCCAGAGGGCTGGAGAATAACCAATGCTGTTCCCTTATTTAAGAAAGGAAGCAGGGATAATCCAGGAAATTATAGGCCAGCGAGCATAAGGTCAGTGGTGGGAAGATACCGAGGGACAAGGTATGTGTACATTTGGAAGAAAATACACTAATTAGTGACAGGCAGCACAGATTTGTACGGTGAAGGTCACGTTTCACCAACCTGATCAAATTTTTTGAAGAGGTCACAAAAATAATTGGTGAGGGAAGGGCTGTGGATGTCGCTTACATGTAAGTTTATACCAGAAGCAGTAAAAACCAGACCATATAATTTGAATCGGCACTAGACAACAGTGCTTCACAGGGGGTTCCCCAATACTGAAGATGTCACCTAGTAAAGGGACGAAACGCCTGCTATTAAACCTCCCTACTAGGTGAACACACCAATATCTATAGTTTATATGGACTTTAGTAAGGCATGTGATAAAATTTCATACAAAAAATAACAAGTCCATACTTCCCCTCTGAAGAGCTTCCCACCCAGACCCATTCCCCTATCCCTACATCTTTCCCATATCTAACCCACCTAAACTAAACATCTTTAGGCACTATGGGAAATTTCAGCATGGTCAATCTACCTACCTTGCACATTTTTGGACTGTGGAAGGAAACCAGAGCAATGCGGAGGAAACCCACACAGACACAGGGAGAATGTGCAAACTCCACACAGTCACCTGAGGGTGGAATTGAACTGGGTCCTGGTGCTGTGTGGCAGCAGCGGTAACCACTGAGCCACCATGCTGCCAATAACCAATGAGTTACCGTGCCACCCATAACCACTGAGCCACCGTGCTGCCCATACTCGTCTCACATTTGTGACACCACTGGTTTTCACTGGATGCATCACTTTTTTTTGAGCAAATTCATAGAACTTAGAACAATACAGCACAGGAATAGGCCATTCAGCACACCATGTTGTGTCGAACATGACATCAAATTAAACTAATCCCTTCTACTTGCCATTGGTGCACATCCCTCCACTCCTTGCATATTCATGTGCTCAACAAAAATAAATCTTTTAAATGCCCCTACTGTATCTGCCTCCACCACCATTACCCCTGATGGTGCATTCCACATTGCTATCACTCTCTGTGTAAAAAAAACTTGCCCCGCACATCTCTTTTGAACATCTCCCTTCTTACCTTAAATGCATGCCCCCTAGTTTTAGACATGTCAACTCTGGGAAACAGACTGACCATCAATCCTACCTAAACATCTCACTATTTTATAGATTTCTATCAAGTCTCCCCGAGCCTCCGATGCTCCGAAGAAAACAACCTGAGTTTTTCTAGCCTCTCCTTACAGTGCATACCCTCTAATCCAGACAGAATCCTGGTAAACCTCTTCTGCACTCTCTCAAAAGCTTCCACATCCTTCCTGTAATGTGGTGACCAGAATTGAAAGCAATACTCTAAGTGTGGTCAAGCAAAGGCTTATAAAGCTGCAATATAATATTCTGACTCTTACACTCAATTTCTTGAACAGTAATGGCAAGAATGCCATACCCCTTCTTTACCACCCCATCTACTTGCACAGCCACTTTCAGAGAGCTATGGACTTGAACTCCAAAATCCCTCCGTACATCAGTGCTATTCAGAGTCTTGCCATTAACTGTGTACTTTTCCTGAACATTTGATCTCCCAAAGTGCAACACCTCACGCTTATCCAGATTAACCTTCATCTGCCATTTCTTCGCTCATAACTGCAACTGATCTACACCCTGCTGTAACCTTTGGCAACCTTCCACACTATCCACAGCTCCATCAATCTTTACATCTTCTGCAAATTTATTAACGCATCCATCTATGTTTTCATCCAAGTCATTTATATGTATCACAAATCGAAGAAGATAGGAAAGAATCAACAATTAAATTGAAAAACTAAGATATGATTGGTTGATAGGAAATTCTACAATTGGAATATTGGGTCAGGTATGCATAATGAGAAATTATTTTTCTGAACAATGCAGAAGGGCAATAACTGAACTGTTGCTCTGCATGATAGATTTACAAACATCTGCGTGGAGGGAAGAATTTAAAACCAACATTTCAAGGTGCTGTACAACACATTGTTGAAACAGCTATCAAAGGCAGAAGTGTGTCATGGTTATACGCAGGCCTAAGTCAAATCGAGGCAGCTAGCCTTCGCTGAAAGTGTGCTGGCACAGTAAGTTGAAGGCAGCCTCTGATACCAGTTAGTCAGCCACTCTAGATGATACAGACAGGATGCTCTCCACTTAATGTGTCAGGAACCAGAGTCAGGCAGCCCACCGCCTGTTTGGACCTTTCTCCCCTACTAGGGGCTGCATTCCTCCTGGAATGAGAGAGAGGCTGATATTACTGGTGATGAGAATGGGTGGCACAGCTGTTGCTTTTGATGCAGGTGGTGAGGTGTATGCGTAAGCTGCACAGGTATGCAAAGTTAGTGGTGCCACAGGCTGGGATGGGTGAGTGAGTACAGAAAGATGTTACAGCAATAGTGACAGTGGTGATGCATAAGCCTTGGTGGGAGAAGGGCACAGTAGCAGAGATCATGTGAGGTATCAGAGAGAGGATTATGGCTCTTGACCTGGCACAGTGGATAACATCATTACCTTTCTTCTAATAGTGCTGAGTATTTCTCTAGAAGGCTGTGAGAGCTTTAATATGGGTGGCAACCTCAGTTCAGACTGGCAAGGTGTAGTGCCTAGCATCCAATGCAGGTTCCGTAGGAACAGACAATCCTGCCTCTGCATCACTCTGCACAGCAAGACCTCCAGAACCCTGCCCAGGTGCCAACTTCCCCGTTGTCTGCCATGTCCGAGGCAAATGTCAGAAACCCTGCAGGGCAGCTCCAGACTGACAATGCTTGTCAGGGTGCACAATAACCTTTTACAGTTGGCATTTGTGCAAGGATGATGGTGAATTCTGGGATATCTATTGAGTGACAAGCTGTTCGAGGAACGATGCTTGTTGACATGGGCTGGAAACAAATGCAAAAGATGCCATAGGGGTAGGCTATGTAGTTTAAAGTGATGAGCTTGGTAAGATGTGACAAGAAGACTCATTATACCTCACAGTAGAAATCACTCCAAAAAACTGAACACAACTCAGTCTTAGCCATGAAAATGCATGATTCAACCCATACAATCAATTCCCAAATGAATCTCACAAAGATGGTACATACAGGATTTGACCATTTAATTTTAGGGCTATGATACATACATGTTTACTTGTACACTGCATTTCCTCAGTGTCTTACATTTAATATTGATAGGTCAGCGCCACATCAAAGAAAACAAATACTTAATACAGTCTTTCAGCAAAAATGAGGTGGGAAATTAAATGGTGAGAATCTATCCCTTGAAAATGACGAGAAGCATGAGCAATGAGCAGAAGTCACAAATATGACCAACAAGCTGAATCCCGTCCTCATTTCTTTTAGATTAGATTAGATTCCCTACAGTGTGGAAACAGGCCCTTCGCCCAACAAGTTCACACTGCCCCTTGAAGCATCCCACCCAGACCCATCCCCCATAGCTGACACACCCCTGAACACTACTTTCTCTAAGATGCTTTGAGCCACCATCTTAAATCAGTTCTAAAAATTACAGATTAAAGACAAGTTCAATATCAAAGGACAACTACAATCTTTATTTCAAAAAAAAGTTTATTATTCGTATTTTATTTAAATTCTTGAAAAATGGCTACTTATCAAGTCATAGAACTTTACAGCACAGAAAAAAGGCCCTTTCACCGACTGAGTCTGGGCCAGTCTGAAACAGCCTTTCATCTATTCTCATCCCATTTTCCAGCATTTGGCTCATACCCTCATATGACTAGGCATTGCACGTGCATACCTAAATGCTTGGCAAATATTATCAGGGTTTCTGTCTGGTGGGAGTCTGGAATCACGGTCTTTGAGTGCGGTAAAGATTTTCCTCACATCCCTTCTAAAATCACCTTTCCCTTACATTGAATCTATGTCTCCTGATCACTGAATTGTCCATCAAGGAGAAAATGTTACTTCTTGTCTTTGCCCTTCAAAATTTTATACATCTCAATCATGTCCCCCTTGGTCTCCCTTGCTCAAATCTCTCTTTGTAACAAACTCTCCAGCCCACGCAATATCTTGGCAAATGTACTCTGCACTGGATGCCAGAATTGCATACAATATTCCAGCCATGGTTTAACTTTTTGGGGAGGTAATGGCCTAGTGGTATTATTGCTGGACTGTTAATCTAGAGATCCAGTTAATGTTCTGGCGACCCAGTTTCAAAACCTGCCATGGTAGATGGTGGAATTTGAATTCAATAAATATCTGGAATTAAGAGTCTAATGATGACTAGGAATCCATTGCCAGTTGTCAGGAAAAAAATCCATCTATTTCTCTAATGCCCTTTTGGGAAGGAAACTCCTACATGTGACTTCAGACCCACAGCAAGTGGTTCACTCTTAGCCACCCTAGCCGGTGTTGCTCTCATGCCATGAATGAATAAAGGAACTAATGATTTACACAATTCCATAAACTCAATGCCTTGACTACTGTTGGTAAAAATCCAATCTGCCTTCTTAACCAATTTATTTATTTGTCCATCTACCTTAAGGAACTGATAGACATGCACACTAAGGTCACTATGGTCCTCAGTGCATCCCAAGGCTCTTACTATTCGATGAATGAGGATTTACAACCGCATGAACATGTCAGAGAAGCTGAACTGCTGGCTAAGAGATGACTGAATACAGGCATTTACCAGTATATTTCCAATGGCTAAAGGAGCAACATAACCAAATAACACATATTTATGTGATTGGTAAAAGAACCGGAGGGAACACATTTTTGAGAGAAGTGGTTCAAATTCGGAATGGTGTGCCTGATAGACCAGAAGTGAGGTTTACTGCATTGTTCCTTATAGACAATAGACAATAGATAATAGGTGCAGGAGTAGGCAATTCAGCACTTCGAGCCAGCACCACCATTCATTATGATCATGGTTGATCATCCACAATCAGTATCCTGTTCCTGCCTTAACCCCATAACCCTTGATTTCACTATCTTTAGGAGCTCCATCCATCTCTTTTTTGAAAGTTTCCAGAGACTTGGCCTCCACTGCCTTCTGGGACAGAGCATTCCATACATCCACCGTTCTCTGGGTGAAGAAGTTTTTCCTCAATTCTGTTCTAAATGGCCTACCCCTTTTTTTAAACTGTGTCCTCTGGTTCTGGACTCACCCATCAGCAGAAACATGCTTCCTGCCTCCACAGTGTCCAATCCCTTAATAATCTTACACTTCTCAATCAGATCGCCTCCCATCCTTCTAAACTCAAGTGTATACAAGCCCAGTCGCTACAAACTTTCAACATATGATAGTCCCGCCATTCTGGGAATTGACCTCGTGAACCTACGCTGCACTCCCTCAATAGCAAGAATGTCCTTCCTCAAATTTGGAGACCAAAACTGCACACAATACTCCAGGTGCGGTCTCACCAGGGTCCTGTATAGCTGCAGAAGGATCTCTTTGCTCCTCTACTCAATTCCTCTTGTTATGAAGGCCAGCATGCCATTAGCTTTCTTCACTGCCTGCTGTACCTGCATGCTTGCTTTCATTGACTGATGTACAAGAACACCTAGATCTCGTTGTACATCCCCCTTACCTAACTTGACTCTATTTAGATAGTAATCTGCCTTCCTGTTCTGGCAACCAAAGTGGATAACCTCACATTTATCCACATTAAACTGCATCTGCCATGCATCCGTCCACTCACCTAGCTTGTCCAAGTCACCCTGTATTCTCATAACATCCTCCTCACGTTTCACATTGCCACCCAGCTTTGTGTCATTAGCAAATTTGCTAATATTACTTTTAATGCCTTTGTCTATATCATTAATGTATATTGTAAACAGCTGCAGTCCTGGCACTGGTCACCACCTGCCATTCTGAAAGGGACCCGTTTATCACTACTCTTTGCTTCCTGTCAACCAGCCAATTTTCAATCCAAGTCAGTATTTTCCCCCAAATACGATGTGCACTAATTTTTCTCACTCATCTCCTATGTGGGACTTTATCAAAGGCCTTCTGAAAGTCCAGGTACACTACATCCACTGGCTCTCCCTTGTCCATCTTCATAGTTACATCCTCAAAAAAATTCTAAAAGAATGGACAAGCACAATTTCCCCTTCGTAAATCCATGCTGACCCTGACCTCTCCTGTTACTGCTATCCAAATGGATCGTAATTTCATCTTTTATAACTGACTCCAGCATTTTCCCACCACTGACATCAGGCTAAGTGTTCTATAATTCCCTGTTTTCTCTCTCCCTCCTTTCTTGAAAAGTGGGACAACATTAGCCACCGTCCAATCTGCAGGAACGGATCCTGAATCTATAGAACATTGGAAAATGATTACCAATGTGTCCACAATTTCTAGAGCCACCTCCTCAAGTACCCTGGGTTGCAGACCATTAAAGAGCCAGCAGAGGCTTGATAGATGAAATGATGTCCTTCTGTACTACAGGAACATTTGATTTTCAGTAAATATCATTACAATGTTTTTAAGACTTGCACAATAAAGACTAGATTCTTTGGATCATCAAAAATTATCAGATGTGATACCTACAAACAACTACTTCGTAAATCATTACATTTGCCACACACTAACATTTCAAGTACATAGTTGGATTTTATTATGTAACTTCAGCAATACTTTACAAAAGATTATTAAAATCAACTACCAGATGCCTTGAATGAAGGACAAGACTGTAATTTAATCCCTTGGATATGTCAATATTCGGAGCACTTAAGCCCCTGCTTATGTGTTTATGATGTCATCAAAAGTTTTATTACAACCCAATACCACCTACTACATCTTTGTCACTCAAATCATGATTGACATGATTGTCTGCACACTCACATGAAAATGTATGCAGAAGGTTATGAGAATAGCTCAATGAAAAGTATCTGAATAGTTGGAGCAAGAATATGTACAATAGCCGAAAGTTCATTTTAACAAATGAACCAATTTTATCTCACACATCTGTATGCCGTATGCTGTATGCTAACATTTATCGTATAAATTACTGGAAAGTCAATGGCCTAGTGGTATCATCACTGGGCTGTTCATCTAGAGACCCAGATAATGTTCTGGGGACATAGGTTCAAATCCTGCCGTGGTAGATGGTGGAATTTGAATTCAATAAATACCTGGAATTAAGCATCTAATGATGACCATGAATCCATTGTCAGGGACAACCCATCTGGTTCACTAATGTCCTTCAGGGAAGGAAACTGCCATCCTTACCTGGTCTGGCCTACCTGTGACTCTAGACCTACAGCAATGTGATTGACTCTTAACTGCCCTCTGGACAATTAGGGATGAGCAACAAATGCTGCCTCGCCAACAATGCCCTCATCCCATGAATGAATAAAGAAAATAAACTACTGGAAAACAGGCACCTAAACTTAACAAGGCTAACTAGGAAACAGAAATCAAAGGGAGTGTTTGTTTATTTAATACCATTTTGTGAGAGAGCAAATAGCACATCATAAAACATTCAATACATACCAAGAATGATGTATATTAGCGAGTATAAATCTCTCATGCCAGCTCAGAGACAAAATAAGGAGTAAAAGACCTTTTGCCAGAGAACATTGAAGGGTTCAATGGAAGGAATACAAGTGCGAACAGAAATATGGTAAACATCCCATAAAAAAGCAAGAATTCAGATTCAAAAAATAACTTGCATTTATTTTGGAGCTACAACCGGTAAACAGAAGAGACATAAATGATTAAATGAAAATTAAAATGCAAAAAAATGAACATAATAAAGATTAGTTTGAAATCTGAGATAGATTTTTCTTGTGAAGCAAAACGATTAAGGAATTTGGCTGGGGCAGATGCATGAAATAAAAACAGAAATTGCTGCTAAAACTCAACAGGGGTCTGGCAGCATCTGTGGGAACAAAGTGGGAAATAATTGCAGCTAGGCCAGAAATCAGTTATGATCTCAAAGGATAGTTGAACATGCTTACAGGACTGAATGGCTTGCTCAAGTTCCTCTATTCCTAGAGAAAATATTAAATGCTTTATCCTTCATTTAAATAATGCATAAGGAGGACACAAGTTCATAAATAATTCTCATGATCACATTTTGAGAGTAAAAAATGACTAATTGTGTTAAAAGTGGCCACTATGTCCAACCACCAGCCCAATGCCAAATGTTTAGTTTTGTGAAATACATTATGAGTATTATTATAATTAGATATGCTTACATATACAGAAGCAGAATGCTGGTAGGGGTGGAGACTCGTAGCTACGAAAAGAGATTGGAGAAGTTGGGGTTGAGTTCCTCAAAACAGAGAAGGTTCAAGGGTGACATGATTGAGGTATACAAAATTATGAGGGGTAGAGATACAATAGACAGGAAAAATGTGTTTCCCTTGGCAGACAGTTCGAGAAGCAGCAGCCATAGATTCAAACTAAGTAGCAGAAGGATTAGCGGGGATTAAGGAAAAACTATTTATAAGCAGGGATGGCGAGTGTGTGTAATTTGCTGCTTGAGCTGGTGATGGAGGGCCTAACCTCTTTGAGAAGTATCTGGATCTACACCTTAAGAGCTATAAGCTTCAGGGCTATGGGCCATGCAGGAAGCTGGGAGTAGAAAGAGCGTCTGGGTGTCTTTGGATTGGCATGGAGAAGATGGAGCAAATGGCCCATTTCTGTTCTACATCATTTCTAACCCTGATATCTATTTCTATACTCTGCTGTTTCAGTGCTAACAATATCATTAAAAAAGTGTTGTTAAAGTAAAGCCCAAAAACTGAGTTACAACAAAAATTTATTTTTAAAATAGCTGCCAGACCTCCAAAGTATACATTCTATACACAAAGGATTATGTCAGTTATCAAATTATAATGTGCATATTAGCAAATTTTATCATATAACAGACCTACAAAGCACCTTCAGTTGTTTTCCGACATCAATGGTGCTCAAGAAATCCAAGTTATTGACACTGCTACTGAAACCGATGCTTTGTTTGTGACTCATTTGTGACAATTCCTAAACCTTCACATCAGCTAGCATTAGCATAACTTATAGCACGATTATAAATGGATGGTCTTATGGTGCAAAGAGGGTAGCTTAATGATTTCAAAACCTACTTCTCATTTTTCAAAGATTTGAATATTCCTCCCTTGCCCCACACACAATTAGTAGGAGCTTGCAAATATAACAGCTGTTGAATGTCCAGTGTTGGGTAATTTAAGGCTCAGCCAATCTACTCTCTTTCCTTCCAGTCTAATCTACAGCCTCCTCTGCAAAACACTACAGCAATACTATTCATCCACCTCAATTCTGGCAATGTAGGTCTCACTAGAATAGTGCCATTTAATAATTGCAAAGTTCAAGTAACATCCTAACACTGCTATAGTCACAGTCAATGTTCACAGTATAGATACATAAAGATAGATGAGGTGGAATCTTCGGCTTTTGCTGGTAGCATGTTTGGAGGCATTTAACTAGGGATTAAATGAAGCAGATTAGTGGTGTCTCTGAACACTGCTGCCATCCCTCTGCCTGGAGCAGCAAAACTCATGATCAATGTTTCCATCCTTATGTGGCCAATTATTCAGCACTTAAGGGTTTCATTGTTACCGCTGAGATTAACATAGCTGTAGTTAGGCCAGTCACATGCGTGTCATGCATGGTGGCTAAGGGCGACACATTCTTACAGTGGTTAGCACTGCTATCTCATACTGCTAGATGCCCAGGTTCAACTGCAGCCTTGGGTGACTGTCTGTGTGGAGTTAGTACATTCTCCCCGTGTCTGTGTGGGTTCTCTCTGGGTCCTCCAGATTCTTCCCACAGTACAAAGATATGCAGGGTAGCCATCACAAATACAGCTTTACATGGATGGGGTAGTAGGTTGGATCTGTGTGAGATGCTCCTTCAAGAATCGGTGTGCACTCACAGGGCTGAATAGTCTGCTTCCATAATGTAGAGCTTCCATGATTCTATAAGCCATGCCCCCATCCTGTCACATTGTCACATGTGGGGTAAGAAGTGGGCCATGGGTAAGAGGTGGACCATAGCAACTGGGCACTGGGGGATGCGTTTGTGTTCCTGCAGCAGCCACGCTCTCCCCTATAGCACTGATGAACACAAGAGATGCCAGTGTCTGACCAGTCACAACACTTAGTCAGCAAGATTTCTGCCCTAGTTGCTTCAACCACTCCCTGATTGGTTCTGTGATTCAGTGGACATTCCCCTAAAGAGGCAGCACAAGTGTCTTACTAACTCTTTGGCTGGAAGAAATACGTCAAAGATGCCACTCTCAATGACTGCTGAAAGTAAGGGAGTGAACTGAAGGCACTGGTATTATTAAAGATTATTATTCAAGTTCAATGTCACTGACTACTAGAGAAACCACATTTACTATTTTGCTTTGTATTGCTAAACCCTCTGGTCTGAACCTAAATTTTCCCAACCTACCTTCCATTTCTGCTATGCGTGTGCTGCTTTTTCTGCTGTGTGTATTTCACAGACGTAACAGCATCACAAAGAAACCTCGCTGATTTATTAAGATCAGCCGTTGAGATAATGTCATTTCAAACTGCCAGCCCTAGTATTGTTTGCTCTGGGTTTGATGAAAGCCATGCAGTAGAAGTCAAATGCGCCGGCATACCACAAAGATAATATAACACAGCTTTTGGATCGCCACTAAAGCGACATCAACTCACTGAAATTGCTTTATTTTGTGTGGGATTCGTATTAGTGTCAGTGTTTGTTCCCAGCTTATAAAACTTAACACAACATAAAAGCAGTTAAAATTGAATTACTGAATACAAGGGTTCAATATACAAGGACTACTTCGTAAATATATTAAAGCATCAAATGAGAGATGAAATATGCTGGGTTACTTGGGAATAATCAGTCTCCTTTTGTTCATGAATTTATGCTTAGCTTGCATCACTACCTTGAAGCAGTTCTTTTCTCAAATAAGTCACTAATTTGAACTGTACTGTTCTCACAGCAGATCATTAATGTTTAATCTTATGATAAGATTAACAGACAGCAATGTAATCAGTTAATCAAAAGATGCTTCATTCAATATTATGCCACATGCAGAATTTGGAAAAAAGTTACATTCAGTTCTGAAAGTCACCTAATTCTGTGGCCAAAACTTTGCTTCCTGGTAATCAGTGTGACCCAAAGTACAGAGACAATTTATTTATATTACCCAACGTCCACGAATACTCATTTTACCTCTCATCCTCAACACAACTCTCTAGATGGTGTGGCTCTAAAGGCGGGGCAAGAATAGAAAGGCTGAAGGGCTTACACAGACAAATCTTTGCAGGCGACAGGATAAGTCTAGAAGGTGATCTTAAAAACATATGGAGTTCTCGGTTTTGTAAATCAAAGTCCAGACCATAGAACTAATGTAGTAATAGCAAACCCATACAAACCAATTAGATGTAAATCAGAGATAACACAGTGTGAAGCTGGAGGAGCAGAGCAAACCAGACAGCATCAGAGGACCAGGAAAGTTGACGTTTTGGGTCGGAACCCTTCTTCAGAAATGGGGTGAGGGTAAGGGAACTCTGAATTAGAGGAAGAAGGGGTAGGGCTGGGGAAGGTAGGTGGGATGGTGATTGGTGAGTGCAGGTAGGCAGTGGTGGGGATTGGTCAGTGAGGTGGGAGGGGCAGGTAGGTGGAAGAGAAGGTGGACAGGTTGTGTCAGGTCAAGGAGGCAGGGATGAGAGGGAGGGTTGGTCATGGATGAGGCCAGGGATTGGGAGAATTTGAAACTGGTAAAGTCCACATTGAGATCTTTTCGTTGTAGGCTCCCAGGTGGAATTTGAGGTGCTGCTCCGAGAATTTCCCAGTGGCATCACTATGACGCTGGAGGAAGCCCAGGATGGACATGTTGCCCAGGGAGTGGGAAAGGGAGTTGAAATGGTTCGCGACTGGAAGGTGTTGTTGTTTGTTGCAAACTGAGTGCAGGTGGTATGGGCCTCCTCCAGTGTCACAATGACGCCACCCGGCAACTGGCGAAGCAGCACCTCAGCCTTGGGAGACTACGACCCAATGGTCTCAATGTGGACTTCATCAGTTTCAAAATCTCCCCATCCGCTGCCTCATCCCACAACCAACCTCCCTCACCTGACAAAACCTGTCCATTTTCTCTCCCACCTATCCACCCCCCCACCTCATTGACCAATCCCTACCACTCCCTACTTGCACTGACCTATCACCATCCAACCTACTTTCCCCAGCCCCACCCTGCCTCTCTCTTTTTATTTTAGAGCTCCCTTACCCAACCCCCTTTCTGAAAAGGGGTCCCGACCCAAAACATCAACTTTCCTGCTCCTCTCCTGCTGTGTGGCCCGCTGTGTTCCTCTAGCTTCACATTGTGTTATCTCTGACTCCAGCATTGGCAGTTCCTACTATCTCTGAGATATAAACCAGAGCACTGTGTCCAGTTCTTAGTTCCACATGTTAGGAAGAATGGAAATGCTTCATACAGTCAGAGAGCTGTACAGCACGAAAACTCACCCTTCAGTTCAATTATCCATGCCAACCAGATATCTGAAATAAATCTAGTCCTACTTGCCAGCATTTGGCCCATATCCCTCTGAGCCCTTAGTGTTTAGGAGTCCAGTGACCCTTCTTCAGATACCTCATTTTCCACCTGCCACGTTTGCTCCATAGCAGACTCTTCTGCACTTATGAGTAATTGTGAGCACCAGACGAATCCCAGAGCAGCAGTAGAGTAGGTCCTATCTGCAGGCTGGCACATGGAGTCAGCGTGGCCTTGTGCTCTGGGGCCTGCAGGATGGGCTGGAACTTAGGTACCTTTGATCACTTATCATCATTCTGGACTTTTACAACTGTTCCCCTGTTAATCTATATTTTTTACCCTGTAACAACACTATTCTTTTTATTCTCTAACTACTCTTAGAAGTATCTACATCAAGGTCCTCTGTTCCTATGATGGTGCAGAAAGGCATCATTACAAACTCTTCACTGCACTTATTTGACTGGACATGACAATAAACGCTGTTCTATTTCAATCTATTTATATATCCATCCAGATGTCTTTTAAATGTTGTGTTTGTACCAGCCTCTACCAATTCCTCAAAACACCCTCTGCATGAAAATGTTGCTCTGTAGGTCCCTTTTATATCTTTCCCCTCTCACCTTAAACCTATTCCATCTAGTTTTGGATTCTCCCATTCCTGGGAAAAGAGTTTGTCTATTTACCTTATCCACACCCCTCATGACTGCTATTTAAGTACTTACCTCGAAGCCAGCAGGTCCTTTTTGCAGCGGAGAGCGGCGCGAGCCGGGCAGACGTGAGGTCAGGGCAGAGAGGCAGTTGGGAAGGTAAGTGAGTGCTATTTAAGTGCTTACCTCGAAGCCAGCGGGTCCTTTTTGCAGCGGAGTGCTATTTAAGTAGGTGTGTTCTCAGCCCCAGGTCCTACACGGTAGGGCCTCCCTCCCACTCTCCTCCTCTAACCTAATTAAGAGCCCACAGACTCACAGCAAACACACAAGGGCTGAGGGAAGTACCTGGTGAGTAAAGTGCGAGTTTTCAGTGAAGAGGCTCAGTGAGGAGATTACCACACTGTTGAAGAGGGTGAAGACATGACTGCCAAGCTGATTCAGTGTGCTGCATGCATGATGTGGGAGGTCAGGGACACTGATGATGTTTTTGGCTCCTACAGCTGTGGTAAGTGTGTACACATTCAGCTTCTGGAGGAGGTTGTTGCAGCACTGAAGAAAGAACTAGAAGACCTCAGGCTTATCCGAGAGAATGAGAATTTTCTGGACAGGACCTTCAGCGAGGTCACTACACCGAGGATACCTGAAGAGAGAAGGGGGATGTCGATGACAAAGGAAGACATGAATGAAGTATAAGAGACCCCAGGGGAAGCACCTACTGTAAACAGGCTGACTGTCTTGGAAACTGCCGAGACAGATGACACTGCCAGTCTGAGAGGTGGACAGGTCTGCGAGTCAAAAATTGCTGTAGAGGCAGAGCCGAGAAGTCAGACATCACGGAGAGCTGTGGTAATAGGGAACTCCATTGTGAGAGGGACTGACAGGGGTTTCTGCGACAACAGGCAAGATTTGAGGATGGTGTGTTGCTTCCTGGTGCCAGGATCCAGGACGTCACTGATAGAGTGCAGAGAATCCTCGAGGGTGAAGGTGAAGACCCAGAGGTGGTGGTGCATGTCGGCACTAATGACGTCGGGAAGAAAAGGAGGAGCATTCTACAGCAGGACTTCAGGGAACGCGGAAGAAGGCTGAAAAGCAGGACTTCCAGGGTGGTTATGTTTGGTTTGCTTCCAGTTCCTCGGGCTGGAGAAGGCAGGAACAGAGAGATAATGGACCTGAACATGTGGTTGAGGGACTGGTGTCGGAAGCAAGGCAAAAAATTCTTGGATCACTGGGGTATGTTTTGGGGTAAGAATAAATTGTACAGGAGGGACGGTTTGCATCTTAATAATCGGGGAACCAGCTTTCTGGCAGGCAGGTTTGCCACTGCAACCACAGGTGTGTTTAAACTAAGTAATGGGGGAGAGGGGCCAAACTGGAAATTTAAGAATGAAGTTAAAGGGAAAGTGAGAATAAGAGAGGTTAAGAAGGACAACAGAGCAGAAAACTCAAGAAGGGATCGTACAGTATGGCCAAGTAAAATAGGGATTGTTAGGACGGGTGAAGGGAGAAATTTATTCCAGTTCCCTCCCCCCATCCCCCTCTCTGATGAAGGGTCTAGGCCCGAAACGTCAGCTTTTGTGCTCCTGAGATGCTGCTTGGCCTGCTGTGTTCGTCCAGCCTCACATTTTATTATCTTAGTCCCATCTGCCTGCTCCTGGCCCATATCCCTCTAAACCTTCACTATTCATGTATCCATCCAACTGTCTTTTAAATATTGTAATTGCACTTTCATCAGTAAGTTCATTCTACATGCAAAGCACTCTGTGTAAAATAAAACTTGCCTCATGTTTCATGTGCCTCATCTCTCTCCTCTCACTTTGAAAAGTGCCTCTAGACCGGAAATTCCTCATCTTAGGAACAGACAACTACCATCAACTCTAACTGTCCTTGTCATCATTTTATAAACTTCAATCAGGTCACATTTCATCCTTCTGGGCTCCAGACCCCACCTCTCCAGCCTTTCCTTACAACTTAAACCTTCCATACCTGGCAACATCTTGGTAAATCTGTTCTAAACCCTATCCAGCTTGTTAATATCCTTCCTGTAACCGGGTGGCCAGAACATAGAACAATAGAGCGCAGAACAGGCCCTCGAGGTTGTGCCGACCTGTGAACTAATCTAAGCCCATTCCCCCTGCACTATCCCATCATCATCCATATGCTTATCCAAGGACTGTTTAAATGCCCCTAACGTGGCTGAGTTAACTACATTGACAGGCAGCGCGTTCCACGCCCTTCCACTCTGAGTAAAGAACCTGCCTCTGACATCTGTCTTAAATCTTTCACCCCTCAATTTGTAGCTATGCCCCCTCGTACAAGCTGACGTCATCAACCTTGGAAAGAGACTTTCACTGTCCACCCTATCTAATCCTCTGATTATCTTGTATGTCATTATAAAGTCCCCTCTTAGCCTTCTTCTCTCCAATGAGAACAGGCCCAAAGCTCCTCAGCCTTTCTTCATAAGGCCTTCGCTCTAGACCAGGCAACATCTTGGGAAATCTCCTCTGCACCTTTTCCAATGCTTCCACATCCTTCCCATAATGGGGCGACCAGAATTGCAATATTCCAAGTGAGGCCGCACTAGCATTTTGTACAGTTGCAGCATGACATCATGGCTCCGGACACCGAACACACCGTAAGCCTTCTTAACAGTAATATCAACCTGGGTGGCAACTTTCAGGGATCTATGCACATGGACACCAAGATCCCTCTGCACATCCACACTACCAAGAATCTTTCCATTGACCCAGTATTCTGCCTTCCTATTATTCTTCCCAAAGTGAATCACCTCACATTTATCCGTATTAAACTCCATTTGCCACCTTTCAGCCGAATTCTGCAGTTTATCCAAGTCTCCCTGCAACCTGCAACATTCTTCTACATTGTCCACCACTCTACTGACTTTAGTATCATCTGCAAACTTACTAACCCATCCACCTGTGCCTGCGTACAAGTCATTTATAAAAATGACAAACAGCAATGGTCCCAAAACAGATCCTTGAGGCACACTACTAGTGACCGGACTCCTGGCTGAATATTTTCCATCAACCACCAGTCGTTGCGTTCTGACAGAAAGCCAGTTTCTAATCCAAACTGTTAAATCTCCCTCAATACCATGCCTCCATATTTTCTCCAATAGCCTACCATGTGGAGCCTTATCAAAGGCTTTACTGAAGTCCATGTACACCACGTCAACTGCCCTACCCTCATCCACATGCTTGATCACCTTCTCAAAAAACTCAATGAGGTTTGTGAGACGCGACCTGCCCTTGATGAATCCATGTTGACTATCTCCAATCAAATTGTTGCATGATAGATGATTATAAATCCTATCTCTTATAATCCTTTCCAAAACTTTTCCTACAACAGACGTAAGGCTCACAGGTCTATCATTACCTGAGTCATCTCTACTGCCCTTCTTGAACAAGGGCACAACATTTGCAATCCTCCAGTCCTCTGGTACTAAACCTGTACACAATGAGGACTCAAAGATCAAGGCCAAAGGCTCCGCCACATCCTCCCGAGCTTCCCAGACAATCCTCGGAAAAATCCCATCTGGCCTAGGGGATTTAGCTACCTTCACACCTTCTAGAATTGATAACTCCTCCTCCTTACTAATCTCAATCCTTTCAATTCTAGAAGCCCGTAACTCAGTCTTCTCCTCTACAATTCTCCTTTTCCTGAGTGAAAACAGATTAGAAATATTCGTTTAGGACCTCTCCGATCTCCACAGGGTCCACACACAACTTCCCACTTCTGTCTTTGACTGGCCCTATTCCTACCCTAGTCATCCTCTTATTCCTCACATACCGATAGAAAGCTTTAGGGTTCTCCGTTATTCTACCTGCTAATGTCTGCTCATGTCCCCTCCTTGCTCTTCTTAACTCACTCTTTAATTCCTTCCTAGCTAATCTGTAACTCTCCATCGCCTCATCTGAACCATCTCATCGCATCGTCACATCGTCACATAAGCCTCCCTCTTCCGCTGAACAAGAGATACAACCTCTTTAGTAATCCACGGTTCCCTTACCTTATCACTTCCTCCCTGCCTGACGGGGACATACCTATCAAGGGCATGCAATAGAACATAGAACATAGAAAAGTACAGCACAGTACAGGCCCTTCGGCCCACGATGTTGTGCCGTGGAATAATCCTAATCCAAAAATAAAATAACCTAACCTACATTCCCTTCAATTCACTGCTGTCCATGTGCATGTCCAGCAGTCGCTTAAATGTCACGAATGACTCCGCTTCCACGACTACCACTGGTAAACTATTCCATGCGCTCACAACTCTCTGGGTGAAGTACCTCCCTCTGATGTCTCCTCTATACCTTCCTCCTAACACCTAAAACAAGACTCCTCATGGCAGTCAATCCTGCCCTGGGGAAAAGTCTCTGGCTATCGACTCTATTCATGCCTCTCATTACCTTGTACACCTCGATCGGGTCACCTCTCTTCATCCTTCTCTCCAGAGAGAAAAGTCCAAGCTCAGTCAACCTCTCCTCCTAAGACAAGCCCTCCAGTCCAGGCAGCATCCTGGTAAACCTCCTTTGCACCCTCTCCAAAGCCTCCACATCTTTCCTTTAATAGGGCAACCAGAACTGGACACAATATTCAAAGTGTGGTCTCACCAGGGTTTTGTACAGCTGCAGCATAACCTCACGGCTCTTAAACTCGATCCCCCTGTTAATGAAAGCAAAATACCATATGCTTTCTTAACAACCTTATCCACCTGGGTGGCAACTTTGAGGGACCTATGCACTTGAACACCAAGATCCCGCTGTTCCTCCACATAGCCGAGAATCTTGCCTTTAATCCTGTATTCAGCATTTAAGTTCGACCTTCCAAAATGCATCACTTCACATTTATCCAGGTTGAACTCCATCTGCCATTTCTCAGCCCAGCTCTGCATTCTGTCAATGTCTCACTGAAGCCTGCAATAGCCCTCGATACTATCAACGGCACCTCCAACCTTTGTGTCATCAGCAAACATACTAACCCACCCCTCAACCTCCTCATCCAAGTCATTTATAAAAACTACAAAGAGCAGAGGCCCAAGAACAGAGCCCTGTGGGTCACTACTCAGCACTGACCTCCAGGCAGAATACTTACAATCTACAACCACGCTCTGCCTCCTGTCAGCCAACCAATTCTGAATCCAGACAGCAAATCACCCTGTATCCCATACCTCCTGACTTTATGAATGAGCCTGCCGTGGGGAACCTTATCAAATGCCTTGCTGAAGTCCACGTACACCACATCCACCGCTCGACCCTCGTCAACCTGTCTCGTGACTTCCTCAAAGAACTCAATAAGATTTGTAAGGCATGACTTGCCCCTCACAAAGCCATGCTGACTCCCGTTAATCATGCTATGCTTTTCCAAATAGTCATAAATCCTACCCCTCAGAAATCTTTCCAAAACCTTGCAGACCACAGACGTAAGTGACTGGTCTGTAATTTCGAGGGATTTCCCGATTCCCTTTCTTGAAAAGGGGAACAACATTTGCCTCCCTCCAATCTTCCGGTATGACTCCCGTGGAGAGTGAGGAAGCAAAGATCTTCGCCAGAAGATCTATCTCAGAACAGATCTATCAGTTCCTTAAACCAGCTCCACATTTCGATTGTCCCCATCCCCTGCATTTTGCTACCCCATCCTATGCCTCCTAAGTCTTGCCTAATCGCATTATAATTGCCTTCCCCCATCTATAGGTCTTGCCCTGTGGCATGTTCCTATCCCTTTCCATTGCTAAACTAAACGTTACCGAATTATCGTCACTCTCTCCAAAAGTGCTCACCTACCACTAAATCAAACACCTGGCCTCATTCATTATGAAGTACCAGATCCAATGTGGCCTCCCCTCTTGTCGGCCCTTCAACATACTGGGTCAGGAAACTTTCCTGCACACATTGGGCAAAAACCAATCCATCTGACGTACTAGAGTTATAGCAATTCCAATCAATGTTCGGGAAGGTAAAGTCTCCCATAATGACAACCCTGCTCCTTTCACTCAAAGAACAAAGAACAAAGAAAATTACAGCACAGGAACAGGCCCTTCGGCCCTCCAAGCCTGCGCCGATCAAGATTCTCTGTTTAACCTGTCATCTATTTTCTAACGGTCTGTGTCCATTTGCTCTCTGCCCATCCATGTACCTGTCCAAATATATCTTAAAAGACGCTAACATGTCTGTGTGTGCCACCTCCGCTGGCAACGCGTTCCAGGCACCCAGCACCCTATGTGTGAAGAACTTTCCAGCTGCAGCTGTACAAAACTCTGGTGCGCCCGCACTTGGAGTATTGTGTATAGTTCTGGTCACCGCATTATAAGAAGGATGTGGAAGCTTTGGAAAGGGTGTAGAGGAGATTTACCAGGACATTGCCTGGTATGGAAGGAAGGTCTTACGAGGAAAGGGTGAGGGACTTGAGGCTGTTTTCATTAGAGAGAAGGTTGAGAGGTGATTTAATCGAAACATATAAAATAATCAGAGGGTTAGTTAGGGTGGATAGGAAGAGCCATTTTCCTCGGATGGTGACAGCGAGCATGAGGGGGCATAGCTTTAAATTGTGGGGTGAAAGATATAGGACAGATGTCAGAGGTAGTTTCTTTACTCAGAGAGTAGTAAGGGAATGGAACGCTTTGCCTACAACGGTTGTAGATTTGCCAACTTTAGGTACATTTAAGTCGTCGTTGGATAAACACATGGACGTACGTGGAATACTGTAGGTTAGATGGGCTTGAGATCGGTATGACAGGTCGGCACAACATCGAGGGCCGAAGGGCCTATACTGTGCTGTAATGTTCTATTCTATGTTATTCTATTCTATTCTATACTCAAAGGAATGAGCAATGAAGGCAAGCATGAAGCAGCTAGAAAATTGTAGTTTAAAAATTGTGGATAAAGAGGCAGCTGCAAGTTTTTACAGATTTTGAGGGTGTCCAGACAAAAACTGAAAAAGCAGCGATATTGGTAGTAAAGGAGCGATGCATACTTAAAACAGGCATAAATGTTAGCTGTGAAAAAGAGAAAATGGATCCACTCTGCTAAAAACAAAGCCAACAAGTCACAGTTGGGGGAGGGTGGAGATGTTAGAAAAACGTAGGACAGAGCTCATACTCTGAAGTTCTGGAACCCATTATGGGATTGGAGTCTGAGAAGTACCTATATGGCAAATGGAGTGTTCACAGAATCCCCACAGTAGGGAAGCAAGCCATTTGGCCCATCAAGTCAACACTGACCTCCAGAGAGAATCCCACTCACATCTACCCCCTACGCTATTCCTGTAACCTTGCATGTCCCTTGGCTAATCCACCTTGCCGACACATCCCTGGACGCTGTGCATGGCCAATCCAACTAACCTGCACATCTCTAGACTGTGGGAGGAAACCAGAGCACCTGGAGGAAACCCACACAGACATGGAGAAAATGTGCAAACTTCACACAGACAGTTGCCCGACAGTGGAACTAAACCCAGCTCCTTGGTTCTATGAGACATCAGTGCTTAATACAGAGCCACCATGCCACCCCACTGAAGTGAACAAGACAATAATTCTATTTTTTGTTTCTCCAACTTCCATTGAGTTTTGTTGAAACACTGTAGCAGGTGAAGAATGGGGACTAGGGTGGAATCCTTGCTTGAAGAAAATAGAGATTACATCAGATCATGTTTGGAAAGTAACACCATCAGATCATATGCGATGATGGAGAAACTGGAAACAAGGAGTGGAATCCTTACAAGAAGTGAGGTGTGGGCAAGTGTCATTGTTGAAATGTGTAAGTGCGCTGCCCCGTGGGCCAGGTGAAAGTACGAGAGGGTTGGAAAATGGAAGGAAAATTCATTATTTCTTCCACTTCCAGGTAAAAGCAAAAAGCAGCGTCGATTATATTATTCAAATATCAGAGAAGGAGTTGTGGTTAGGGTCCTTGCTCAATGACACCAAGGAATGTTCCACATGCCCCACACATCCATACCCTTTTATGACCAATACTGCTGCCTTTTTAGTTTTTGTTTGGACACTCTCAAAATCTGTACAACTTGCTGCTACCTCTCTATCCACAATTTTTAAACTATAATTTTCCAGCTCCTCTTGCTTGCCTTCATTGCTTAGTCCTTTGAGTATAGGTGCTGGGACATTACGTTGAGGTTGTACTGGACTTGGTGAGGCCTCTTCTGGAATAATTCTGTCGAATTCTGGTTGTCCAGTTATAGGACGGATATTATCAAGCTGGAGAGGGTTCAGAAAAGATTTACCAGGATGTTATCAGTATGGAAGGCTTAACTGAGATCCATGCAGGTACCCATGATGAGACTTTTAACTTGGACAAAATGAGCTGAGTCAAAGGAGATGTTGTTCAAAGTGAGCTCAGCAGGCCTCTTTTCAAGGAAGAAGCAGAGAACCTTCAGTCAACCTGATAAGGGCCGGTCACGTAGAGGGATTGCATATACATGGTGAACAGGAGGCAAAAAAGACCAGAAAACAGAACACTTCAGAGCCCATGTAAAGAATCAGAAGAATAACAAATGTAAGTGAGAACAGACTAAATGATAATTTTGCAACCTTTCTTAAACTTGGGATGGTATGAGATGACTGCAGAATCGTAAATGTTGCACTCACGTTCATACAAGTTTAATGATATGCTCACACAGACTTATGAGTTTAAACTAGACAGTCGGAAAGCTTCTATAAATGATAATTCAGGACAAAATTAGGAGTCAGTTAGACAAATACAGACTAAGGAAAGCACACATTTTTCAACTCTAAATTGTACTTACCTAGCTTGGAGTCTTTTGAGGAGGTAAAGGGAAGATGAATGTCGGTAATGCTGATGTAGTGTTCTTGGACTTCCAGGGGGTATTTAATAAGGTGTTAGATAACAGACCTCTGTGTGAAGTGGTGGCTCATGAAATCTATGCGACAGCAAAACAGATACAAAATTGGCTGAGTGACAGGGAACTGACAGCGATGGTGAATGGATTTTTTTTTCATATGTGGGGACCCTTGCTCCCCCAGGTATACATTTGCAGATACATAATACTTGAAACGCTAAGGAAGGAAATGATCTTTTACAGAGCTTCAGTTGCTGGAATGGGCAATCAAATGGCGTATGAAATTTAATGCAAGAACTGTGAAGTGATTCATTTTGATCAAAAGAATTCAAAGGCAACAAACAAAATAAAGTACAAAATTCCAAAAGGACTGCAGGAGCAGAGGTCCCGGTTGAGTACGTGCACAAATCATTGAAGGTGGTAGAAGAGATTAGAAGAGTGGTTTTACAGCATCCAAGGATTTATTTAAAATGTCAGTGTACCCAGGAGTAAGAAAATTATTTTAAACCATTGAATAGTACTATATAGAACACTGGTTCAGCCTCATCTAGAATGTTACATCTGATTCAGGGTGCTAAACTTTCGAAGGCACTAGACAAAGCTCAGGTAAAATTCATGAGAATGAAGCTTCAGTTACAGTTCAGATTAATTGGAGAAGGTGGAAATGTTCATCTTGAAGAGAAAGCTGAGATGAGATTGATAAAAAATATTCAAGATAATGAGAGGTCTAGACAGAAAATAAATTCCTCACTGATGGAAGGACCAAAACCAAGGCATGGTAGATTGAAGGTAATTGGCAAAAAGCTAATCATAATGACCAAGAATTTTCTCATGCAGCAAATAATTAGGATCTGAAATGCTCTATTTGAGCGCATGGTGGAGGAAGGTTCAATCAAGGCATTCAAAAAGGAAATGGGTTTTATTGTAAAAGGAAGAGCAGAAGCAGCGCTACAGGGACAAGGTGCACAACTGGCATTACTTTACTCGCTGTGATGGAGAACACACTGGTCGGAATGACCTGTTTCTGTGCTTTATTCTGAACAGACAGCACTAAAATTACAAGTTCAGAAAAATATGGTATCAACATATGCGTATATTAAGAGTAAGAGAATGAGTGGGGCTTATCAGAAACAAAAGGGGCAATCTGTGCATAAAGCCAGAGGATGTGGATGAGGTCAGAAATGAATATTTCTCATCTGTATTTACAAAGGAGAAAGACATTGCAGCTGGACATTTCATTTGAGATGTGAGGTTCTCACACATATTAAGATTAGTAAGGAGAAGGCATGGGATGTTACAGTAGGCATAAAGCTGCATAAATCTCCAGGGACTGATGAAGTGTATCTCAGGTTGCAACGGGAGGCAATGGAGGAAATGGCTGGGGTACTGGTGGAGATAATTAATACTTCCCTGGCTAAAAGTGAAGAGTCAGATAAGGAAGATAGCTAATGTGCTTCTTTTGTTCAAGAAGGGATAGGCCAGGTAATCATAGACCAGTAAGTCTGATGAGAGTGGTGGGAAATTCTGAGGGGCAGGATAATCAACGCTTGGAAAGTCAGCATGAAATTGATGGAGAGATCATCTGTGAGTTGATAAATTTCAGGAGGTCCAAAAAGGAAGGATTTACACAATGAATGCTTATGGAGTACTGAGGAACAAAGGGACCTTGGTATACAAGTCCATAGATCGCTGAAGGTGTCAACATGGGTGGGCATGATGGTGAAAGAGGCACACAGAATGCTTATCTTCACTAGCTGGGGTATAGAATATACGAGTAGGGAGGTCTTGTGTAATGAGCATTGGTTGGGTCACAGATGAAATACTGTATGCAGTTCTGGTTTCCAAACTATTGGAAGGATGTGAATGCACTGGAGAAGGTGCAGAAGAGATTCACTATGATGTTGCTAGGAATGGAACATCTCAGTCATGAGTTGACACTGTCAGGCTAGGTTTCTTTTCCCTGGAGTAGGGGAGGATGATTTTTTTTTGTTTTATTGTTGTCACATAAACCTTAGTACAGTGAAAACTTTTTTGTTATAATCCACCTGTGCTACTTGCAAAAAAGAAGGGCATACAAATGATAGGGTGTTTAGACAGGGTGTGGCATACATGGTTACAGCTGCACAGGAGGTGCACAAAAGCAAGATCAACATTAGATTTAGCATTAGATCATAGAGGATACCTGATTGATGTAAATTATGAGGCATAGACAGGGTAGATTATGAAAATCTTTTGCCCATCCAGACATAGCTAAGACTGGAGGGCATATATTTAAGGTGAGGAATAAGTGGCTCAGAGTTGATTTGATGAAAAAACACTATACTGACAGCTTGGTAGAAGTTTGGAATGTGCTGTCTGAGAGGGTGGTTGAGGCAGGTGCTCTCACAAACTTAAGAAACGCCTAGGTTAGCACTACTACCTCACACTGACCCAGGTTCAAGTGCACCCAGGAGCAACCATTTGTGTGGAGTTTGCACATTCTCCCTGCCTGTGTGGGTTTCCTCTGTTTACTTGTGTTTCCTCCTACAGTCCAAAAGTGAGCAGGTTACATGGATTGGTCATGTTAAATTCCCCTAGTGTTCAGGGATGTGCAGAATAGGTGAATTAGCCATTGGAAACGCAGGGTGACAGGGATAGGGTGGGGAGGCTAGGGTCTAGGTGAGATTCTCTGTGGACTCAATGGGCCAAATGGCTTGCTTCCACGCGATTCTATGATCTGGACGAGCAATTAAAATACCAGGGCATAGTAGGGTACGGAAAATGCAGGTAAATGTGATTAGCATAATTTGGTATTTGTTGGTTAGCCTAGACATGGTGAGTCAAAGGTAATGGGAACTGCAGATGCTGGAGTATCCAAGATAACAAAGTGTGAAGCTGGATGAACACAGCAGGCCAAGCAGCATCTCAGGAACACAAAAGCTGATGTTTCTGGCCTAGACCCTTCTTCAGACAGGATCCTCTCTGATGAAGGGTCTAGGCCTGAAATGTCAGCTTTTGTGCTCTTGGGATGCTGCTTCGCTTGCTGTGTTCATCCAGCTTCACACTTTGTTATTATGGTGAGTCAAAGGGTCTGTTTTTATAACACTCATTAACTGTGTAGAAATCGCTGTTAAAGAACAAAGAAAATTACAGTACAGGAATAGGTCCTTCAGCCTCCAACTCTGCGCCGATCCAGATCCTCTATCTAAACCTGTCACCAATTTTCAAGGATCTGTATCCCTCTGCTCCCTGCCCATTCATGTATCTGTCTAGATACATCTTAAATGATGCTATCGTGCCCGCCTCTACCACCTCCGCTGGCAATGTGATCTAAGCACCCACCACCCTCTGCGTAAAGAATTTTCCACGCATATCTCCCTTAAACTTTTGCCCTTTCACCTTGAAATCGTAACCCTCTGTCAATTACCATTTGTGGAATTTGCAACTTGTGCCAGTACACAAATAAAGTCAGCTCTTAAATTCTCTTCCTAATATCTATTTCGGGGCTAGTCTTATTTCCTGAATTGCCACAGTCACCAGGATCTTCCTCACTGCAGGTCTTTTCTTTGATACAGACTCTAGGTATTTCCAACTGTCCTTTACGGCATCAAAAAAGGAAAGACAGGCTTCATTGATAATGGGCAGCCAAGAGTTATCAGGTCTCAGTTTTGGAATTTTCCACTCAGGAATCATGTCGCTGCAGAAAAACTGATATCTCCTTAAAAGTTAACAAGCAGTTCCTCCAGCATTAATCTCTGCTCTGAGTCAGTAATATCACTTGTTTGAATGAGCACATCAAAGCTGTTGCTTCAGTAAACAAGATTCCACTGTCAGAGTGGAGGTTAGCTGGAGTAAGAATTCTTCTAGAGACGCAGGACTGCTCAGATCTTTCTTCATCTCAGTATTCAGCATTATTAGAGATGAAAAGGAAAAGCAATTTGTGCAACACAAGGTTGCACTCACTACTTTTTGTACTGCAGGGCTGACCTGCACCTCACTGAGATCTGTTTGTGAAGCTTTAGATAATCAGCAGTGATCACAAAAAAACTTTGCCCCTTGTTAAAACACTATGCAACAAGGCACAAAAGAACTGTACAATGAGCTATAAATCCAATTCTGTACCTAGGCTAAGCGCACTGGATATCAAAAACAGAACCTCAAAAGGTTATAATGTCTGGATTATTACTTGTGCTACATGCAAATTGGCATAAGGAATATAATATTACAGAGTGGCTCAGCTGGATGTGGAAGAAGTGGGATCTTCTTCATTGGCATCCAGTACCAGTGGTAGGGAAAGTGGGTTCATACCTTTGCTTATCTTACCTTATAAGCCTTATCCTTGCTGGGGCTAGTGTTGTTGCAAACTATATAGCTAGCGGGGTAAAGAAGGTTTGCACCAAACAGTAAGGGCAAGGGATCAAATGTGGAAAGATACAATAATTCAGAGAGTAGAAACAATGTGAGAGAAAAGGAGGAGTAACACGGGAAATGGTCGCCAGGGAATACAGGAACGGGCAAAGACAGGAAACCTAGGAATACATCAATAATGAAGGTTTGATATGAAAAAGAAAACAAAAAGACTAAAAGCTTTACATCTTTATATTTTTCTGAAGAAGGGTCTCGACCTGAAATGTCAAACTTTCCTGCTCCTCTGATGCTGCTTGGCCTGCTGTGTTAATCCAGCTTCACACGATGTCATCTCAGATTCTCCAGCATCGGCAGTTCCTACTATCTCTGAACGAAGAACAAAGAAACCTACAGCACATGAACAGGCCCTTCGGCCCTCCAAGCCTACGCCGATCAAGATCCTCTGTCTAACCTGTCATCTATTTTCTAATGGTCTGTGTCCATTTGCTCCCTGCACATCCATGTACCTGTCCAAATATATCTTAAAAGACGCTAACGTGTCTGCGTCTAACACCTCCGTTGGCAACGTGTTCCAGGCACCCACCATCCTCTGTGTAAAGAAGTTTCCACGCATATCTCCCTTAAACTTTCCTCCTCTCACTTAGAACTCATGACCCCTAGTAATTGAGTCCCCCACTCTGGGAAAAAGCTTTTTGCTATCCACCCTGTCTGTACCCCTCATGATTTTGTAGACCTCAATCAGGTCCCCCCTCAATCTCCGTCTTTCTAATGAAAATAATCCTAATCTATTCAACCTCTCTTCATAGCTAGCACCCTCCATACCAAGCAACATCCTGGTGAACCTCCTCTGCACCCTCTCCAAAGCATCCACATCCTTTTGGTAATGTGGCAACCAGAACTGCACACAGTACTCCAAATGTGGCCGAACCAAAGTCCTATACAACTGCAACTGACCTGCCAACTCTTGTACTCAATACCCCGTCCAATGAAGGAAAGCATGCCGTATGCCTTCTTGACAACCCTATTGACCTGCGTTGTCACCTTCAGGGAATAATGTACCTGAACACCCAGATCTCTGTTCATCAATTTTCCCTAGGGCTTTTCCATTTACTGTATAGTTCGACCTTGAATTTGATCTTCCAAAATGCATCACCTCGTATTTGCCTGGATTGAACTCCATTTGCCATTTATCTGCCCAACTCTCCAGTCTATCTATATTCTGCTGTAATCTCTGACAGTCCCCTTCACTATCAGCTACTCCACCAATTTTACTGTCATCAGCAAACTTGCTGATCAGACCACCTGCACCTTCCTCCAAATCATTTACATATATCACAAACAACACTGGTCCCAGCACAGATCCCTGTGGAACACCACTGGTCACAGGTCTCCAATTTGAGAAATTCCCTTCTACTACTACCCTCTGTCTCCTGTGGCCTAGCCAGTTTTTTTATCCATCTAGCCAGCATACCCTGGACCCCATGTAACTTCACTTTCTCCATCAGCCTGCCATGG